>NC_084796.1:108237472-108539139 GCF_963169125.1 Humulus lupulus
CTAACCAGATTTTAATGAACTCCAAAACCTATTGAGAGAAGATACAATCAAAGAACAAGTGCACATGAGACACCTCAACTCTCTCACAAAACGGGAACAAAGATGAGGCAAAAAAAATTTGACAGTGCACCAAATTGTCTCTAGTCAGCAGATGACCAAGGACCGATTGCCACAATATAAAACGATGCTTAAGAACACAAAGCCTACACCACATAGCCTTAGCAAAAGAGACCGAATCCCTCTGAAGCCAACTACTATAAAGAACCTTCATCTTCAGCTTACCATGCACAGTCGAAGCCTCCAAATCCTCTTCAGAAATAAGCTTTTTCAGATAACATAATTTTTGCCAATACCAACTTACATCTGGTTTTAATGTATAATCCCATAAAGAATGACCTTTGAGATAAAGCTTATCGATCCACTTGACCCACAACACATCTTCTTTAGAGAAGATAGCCCAAATAAATTTGGCCAATAAAACTTTGTTCCACTTAGACCCCTCCTTAAAACCAATACCACGCATAGTCTTAGGAAGAAAAACTTGTTCCCAAGAAGAACAATGAAACTTACTGCGGTTTCCCTTGGCTCCCCATAAAAAATTACGACACAATCTATCAATTTCTTGAATAACACTTTAAGGAAAAAGAAAGATACTCATCCAGTAAGACAGAATTCCCAGTAAGATAGAGTAAATCAATTGAGTTCTCCCTGCAAAAGACAGGTGTCTACTTGCCCAAACATGGAGCCGATTCTGAATCTTCTTAATAATCTCACCACAATTAGCTGCCTTCCATTTTGTAGGACGAAGCGTAATACCCAGATATTTTAAGGGAAAAGTACCCTCACCAATAGAAACAGAACTCAGAATACTAGTCTTCACTTCAGCTAAAATACCTCCAAAAAACACTTGAGATGTATTCAAATTAGCAGTCAACCCAGAATTCTGACTAAATCTGGTAAATCCATCGAATAAGAGTTAAACGATCTAATATTCCCCTTGCAAAACAAAATAAGATCATCTGTAAAGCAAAGATTAACAAGTTGGAAACGTTACACATGGGATGAAACCTGAAATCCTTATGCTGAGAAACAAGCCTTAGAAGTCGAGTGAGATACTCCATGACGAGCACAAACAGCAAGGGAGAAATCGAGTCTCCTTGTCTTAAACCTTTTCTCCCATCAAAACTCCCTTGTAACCTCCCATTCATCAAGAGAGTGTAGGAGGTACCCATCAAACATATCATAATCCACTGAATAAATCTACTTGGAAAACAAAAAGCTTTCAGAATATCCTCCAAAAATACCCAATCAAGGGAATCATAGGCCTTGCTAAGATCAATTTTTATCAAGCACCGGGGAGAGATATTCTTCCTAGTATAACCATGAAGGAGATCTTGAAGAATAAGAATATTATTTGCAAGCAATCTGTTCTTTATAAAAGCTCCTTGGTTTTGATGGACAATCACAGGAAGAGTTTTCGTCAACCGATAACACAACAATTTTGAAATACATTTATAAAAAGTAATACAACATGCAATAGGTCTATAGTCAGAAGCTTTAGCTGGAGTATCTACCTTAGGAATGAGTGATATAATTGTTTTGTTCAGCTCAGGTGGAATCTCCCCACGATTAGAAAACATCAGAATCGCCGCTGAAATTTCATCCACTATATCCTTCCATAAAGATTTGTAGAATCCCGAGCCATATCCATCTGGACCAGGGCTCTTGATTGAAGGGATACTAAATAAAGACTTCTTAACATCCTTCTTAGTGAATGGCTTTATTAGATCAAGTTGTTGCTCCAAAGTCAAAACAGGCCCATGCTGAAAACAATCCTGTTCTACCCGACTAGTTGCTGAACTAGATCTACAAAGAAATCCTTTGAAATGATTAAAGAAATGCTCAACAACCTCTGCATAATTATCAATAATCTGACCCTCATCATTCATGTAAGAAGTGATCCAGTTACCAATTTTCCTCTGCTTTAGACTAGCATGAAAATAAGCAGTGTTCTCATCTCCAAATCTAAGCCAAGTAATTTTGCTCTTTTGTCTAAGGAAGCTCTCATACACTCTGGAATTACGACCAAAATCTAAATAAGCCTCTTTCTCAGCCTGCTGAAGAGAAATCGAAGAAGAGTTCTGTTGTAACAAGAGCTGGGCCTACTCATAATTAATTTTTGCATCAGAAAATTGCTTTGCAACATTACAAACTTTCAACTTATTAAACTCAAGTAAAACAGGTTTAAGCCTCTTTAATTTTTGAATGATTTGCTGCAACCCATAACCACCAATCAGATTAGACCAGTTACAAAGGACTGTACTTCTAAAATCCTGATGATCAGCCCACATATTAAAATATTTGAATGGTCGAACCCCTAAGTACTGAGCTGGAACAGTTTTGATAAGGCAAAAATAGTGGTCGGAAATGACATCCCAGTTAATATGTGCTTCAGACTCAGAAAAGGCATCTACCTAAGTTTCATTAATGAAAATTCTGTCCAACTTAGAGAAAATTTTGGTTCCTTCCATTTGTTTATTTGACCAGGTATAATGAGAACCACTCGATCGTAATTCTGACATCATAGCACAGGCCCTCCAATGACGACCATCTTCCAATTCCAACTCAGTAACTGGCCTACCACAAATACGATCATCATATTCAAATACTGCATTAAAGTCCCCAACTGCTAACCAAGGAAGAACTGGATACTCAATTAAAGCTAACTGAGTCCAAAGACATTTCCTCTCCTCCACCGAATTCCTACCATACACAATAGTCAAGCAAATTTTTTGAGAAACACCCTTAATTTTCACATAGCATTGAATCAATTGGTCATCTTCCTTTATAACACTTAGGGAAACAATATCAGCCTTCCAAACTAACATAATCCTACCCTCCATAATTGGGCTACTAAACTAGTCCCAGCCCAAGAAAGCATTCTGCATCATCTCCTCAATCTTATTTCTCTTCAATTTAGTTTCTAGAATAGCACCTAAACAAATTTTATTGAACCTACAAAAGTCTATGAAAGACCTCTTCTTATTCCTTTTATTTAGCCCCCTAATGTTCCAACACATTATGTTGCACCCTTCCATTAGAAGCCTTGACCTCTTGTTGACTCTTCTATGAGACCTCCAGATGATTCTCCTGCAAAACACTATACTTGTAGCATTTTTCCTAGTACCTCCCACTTTTTTTGGTGTAGTCCATTTCATCTCCTGCCCAACTGCTGAACAACTAGCTTCCTTTAACGTTCCTATCTGTTCACCCTTTCCAGCCACCTGTTCTTGAGGATCCTTGGACATAGGTTCAAAACTAGGCGCAGAAGGAGCATGAGATCCCACGGTTTCCCCATTTTCCAAACCAGATTCCTTCTTGTTTGGCCTCCAAACAACCTTCTGAACATGCTTGCAACTAGCAGAGGAATGACCTAAACTTTTACAAATCGAACATTGGGTAGGGAGCCATTCAAACTCTATAGCCTGTTCCATTAGTTGGCCTCGTTCATTAATAAAACTGATGAACTGAGGGATATGATCTAATATCTCTACATCCACCAGAACTCTAGAAAACTTCACCACAGACCTTTCCTTTGTAACCTTATCAATCATCATAGGATTACCTATAGTACTAACAAGAGCACTCAAACTTTTAATACCCCAATATTGAAGACCCAAATCAGGTAGTCTTATCCAAAACGGTACTGATTTCACCAACCTCATTTTGTCTAAATCTGTCGACCAAGGCCTCAACAGAACAAGTTTCCTGTCAAGATGAACAACACCATATCTCGAGTACCTACATCTCAGAATTTGACTATAGTATGACCTGCATTCATACGAGCAATTCGCTCTATACCCAACTTTCCCCATAATCGTTTAATAAACCCTTTAAAAATAGCAAAAGGAGGATTCGCTCCTAAAACAACACATACCATAACTGATTGCCAAAAGGAAGCTTCCACCTCTATCTCCTCCATGTCTACTTGAGCTATCAATTTCCCATCTCGGTTCAAGAGCTCCTCATATGTAAGCCGAGCACCACCCTGAGTAATAAAAGAATCCTGAAAATTGGAGCATTTTTCTTTAGCCAACTCCTGGAAATCCTGCTCCTCAGTTGCCTTCGCTCAAGTCCTAGGACCAGAAATGCCCTCATCTTCACTCAATTCACAGTCCTCCAGTAATTGGCCCTCCCCAATCACTGGAATATTAGCTACCGTATCAGCAAATATCTCCTCCGCGGGATCCCCACTAACTTCATCATATTTCTCCTCTCGTTCATGACGAACCTTGACAGAGCTACCCACTATCTCAGGTGATCGGAGAACAGGCTTCTGAGAAGTTTTCTTTCGCCTCACCATGGGGAGAATTAAAACCAGTCGCACGCCTTTTAGATTATTTTAGTAATTATTTATTTTATAACTAATAATATTATTAAATTTAATATTAAAGAAATTGGGAAAACACCATTGTCTAGACAAGACAGATGTTGGCGCCACTTATATCTGTCTGGACAAGGTGGTGCGCCACCTATGCTGTTTGGACAACAACATTAGCGCCAACCAATGTGTAAGAACAGTGGTGGGCAGCTACATCATAGGGTGGTGCCACTGGGTTTAATTTTCGATAATTATTTTAATTCAAAAATTAAATATTTATTTAAATTTAAATTTAAAAGTTAGTTATAGATATTTTAATGTGGTTGAGATATTCTCTCAGAGGTAGTTGAGAGATTCTCTCCTAGCAGTTGAGATATTTCCTCAAGTGGTTAAGATATTCTCTCATTCGGTTATTAGATATTTAATTACTTAAATATTTAAATTTGAAATAATATCTATAACATAATCAATTAAAAATATTTACTTAAATATTTATAATATGATTATTTAATGTTTAAAATAAATAAATATCTTTATTAAATATTATTATCTTAACCTCAATACTATTTTATAGGGTTAATTTAATTAGACCGGCATAATCCTAAATCCATATATCGATACATTTAGGAAACCTAAAAAGGTTTAATCGAATCATTTTCTCTCCTCTCCCATTATTGTTCTTGCTCATGAGTTGAGACAAGAACAAGAACACATAATTTTGTGAATCCTATTAGCCCACACTAATCTTTGAGTGTTGAGGTAGGCTTGGAAGACTATGGTGTGAGTTTTTCATCATCATCATTTTCTACCAGCTTGGATAGGAAGATCATTTTTAATACTAAAAGAAAGCAAGGACACTTGATAGGCATCAAGAGGTATTTTTCTGTTACCATTATTGCCTTTTGTTTTAATATATGTCACATATGGGGGATCTCTGGGGTCGGTACAATGATAATCAACCTAAATACTTCCGCTGCATAACTGATCTAGTATTATAAAAGCAACAACTCCTGCATGAGCTGGAGTTGTGAATTAGCCCTCAGTAAATATGGGGAACTAGGACCTAATTGAAGATATATTAGCCTTTGTGGAGGAGCAGATGAGACTCATTCTGGCTGGAAAGAACAATGATAAGTTTTACGATTCAGATAAGAAATTCGAACCCTTTGTTCTGCATATTGCAACAACTTCTTATCCACAAGGCTTTAAAATTCCTCATATGGTGACCTATCATGGTACCAGTGATCTTACCAACCACATAGGTACATTTAATACTTTGATGTGGGCTCGTAACATGGACATTGATCTAAGATGTGTTCTCTTCCCTGCTACTTTGACTAGAGCAGTCAAGATGTGATTTGAAAATTTTCGATGGCACTTCAAGAAACATTTTCGGGTGGCTAAAGAATGGCAGGTGGAAGCTGACACCTTGGCCAACATAAAACAACATCCTAGTGATTCTCTGAAGGCTTTCATAAATCAATTTATGAATGTGGCAGATTGAGATCATGATGTCGATGATAGTGCCAAATTTATGGCAATGTGAGCTCGAATCAATCCTGAAGGACAATTCTGGGACGACCTTTAACAGAAAGGGGTAAATGACATTGATGAGTTCTTGTCACGAGATAAGGAATTGATAAAGCTGGAAGAGGCTAAATCAAGTATGAATATAGCCCATAACTTTGACGTCTAGTATGCAGGAACGATAACAAATACAACTCCAACACCAGTAGCTCCAGCCCAGAACACGACAGTGGGTAGGCTGGGAGTAATAAATGAAAGGGGAATGGTGAAGGCGAGTAAACTAATACTGAGCTAACTGAGAATCAGGAAAAATATTTATATGAAAAATGCCTCTCATGCCCATGGAAGAAGACCGAGCTCATGAAGAAACAACGATCTAAAAGATATTTGATGAAATTATGCCACTTTCACAACAATATTGGGCATACGAAAAATGATTAGTGCCAGTTGAAGGACGAGATCGAGACCTTAATCAAGGTAGGGTCGTTGGCTCATTATTCCATAAACCGAGTTATGCCTAATCAATAGCCTAGCATAGTACCAAACGATTATCTGATGGCTCCACAACTCGATAACTAGAACCACCAGCACGTACCTCCATTACTTTAGCTCGTTATTAATAATAACAAGCCTCCTCTTGTATCGAGCACTGTGACTATTTCAGGCAATCCTAAAAACGGTATATTGAGGAGCTAAATACCATATTTATCCCCAAACAGGGCTTTGAAACAAAAACAGAGTGCGAAGCATCCCATAATATTTACTGAGGAGGACGCAGACCGTGATCAGTTCACCCATAATGGCATTATTTGATCACTATCCAATTGGAAAACTAAAGGGTTCGTCGTGTGTTGGTTGACTGTAACGTCCTAAATATTCTATCTTTTCGAAAAGTATTAAAATGACATAAATTCGTAATGAAAACATTTTTCAATATCACCTTAATAAAAAAAAGCATGCATAAATACAACGAATCTAGATTTAAAATAATATTTAATGCACTTTAAAATGTTAATAAGTTATCAAGATGATGTAGGACTTAAATGAAAATACTGAAAGATAAAATAAACTGATGGCATTTTTTTATTGTGTTTACAACATACATATTTCCCTTGACTGGGTCTCAGCTCACCACTCTCATAAGAAGCCATTTAAATTACTCCATGCAATAGGGAAAATAAGACAGTGGCCTCTAGAGCCCAATAAGGAAGTACAAACTATTGAGATTGGTTAAATATAATGGTTATGTTGCTTACACAATGACGAGCAAAGTACTTAACGATTTTCACTTAAGTTGAAGTAAAAATATGAGATTGTGTAGTAAGCATCAAAAAATTGACTTTTATGGGTCTAACGTGATACAATGAGGTATCTAAGTATGATCAAAATGTTTGAAGGCATTTAGGAACATTTTGGGGTCATGCGTGGGGCGTTATTACAGAGGCATCTGCATTGTGTCGCTTGTGGGAGGCGACACAATGCTTAAAAGTGCCTAGGAGGAAAAACCCCCAGCAGGTGATGCATCGCTTGCTAGGTGGAGATGCATCGCCTACCAAGTGATGCATCACCTATAAGCAAGCGACGCATCACCTGAGTGGTCTGTACGGGACCGTACTGTTGCGTGACTTACCTCCAAATGATGTGTTTAAAAGCTCTAATCCTATTGGATGGACTTAATGACAGTGCCTACGCTATCAATAGAGGATATTAGAGTTGAAAAGCCTTGATCACACTTTTCAACTCTCTCTCTCTCTCTCTAGCTCTCAAAGATCATAAGTTTTCTCCAAGAAACTCAACAAGTATTTCTTGAATTGATGAGTTTCAAAGTCTTATTCAATCTCAAATTTCATTTTATCTTGGTGAAGCTTCAAGCAACAAAGGGTAGGCTTGGAATAGAGATACTAATTCATGTATAAGCCTTTAGATGTTCCCTAAATTGAAGATTTAATTGCTCAAATCAAAGGTTGTATCTCTCCAAAACCTAACTTTGTAATTGTGTTATTCTATTGTAATTTACTTCTTTAATTATTATCATTATTGTTAGTATTAATGATTAAATGTTTCTAAATTCAAGTTATAATCATTTAATCAATTTCTCTTTGATTATCAAGATTGACATTCAAAATTTAAACATCTTTCTTTGATTATTAAGATTTTCATTCGTACTTTGAATAAGATTTTTGATTAGTATCTAGGGTTTGTAATATTAAATTATTCCTATTATTCATTGTTGATTTTGAAAGTATAAAGCCCTAAATTCCCAACAATCAAAATCTCTATTCTAATTACTTTCTTTTTGTGTTTTTGCATAATCAATAATGAGGGAAATTTGTTCATCTTCTACAACCTTCAAATCATTGCTTCAATATTTGGTTTGTGTTGAACACATAACCATGAGAGATCAAAGAAAATTCTATTTTGATATGCATTACATGAATGTGAATATGGAATCAAAGTCTTCATCAACCAAGAATGAAACTACTTTATGGGATTGCAGACTTAAGGCAATTGGTACCATCAAATTCCTTACTTCTAAATGTTTATATTTTAAGAATTTGAGTGAAATGTGTTTGCTGCCATATTTTGTGAGTTTGAATTTGTTGACTGATGATTTAGCCAACGACATAGAGTCACCAAAACGATAAACATTTGTAAGGTTAATGCAAGAACTAAACAACACTAGGAATTATAGTGGTTCAGCCCCAGGTATTGGTAATAACCTACTTCCACTCAATGTTTTTATTGATGTATTATGAAACTTGCAATTAGCAAACTAGGGTTTACTGAGTTTCACAAGCTCCAAAAAATAATTCAAAAGTTTGTGGATAGAAAACACTCACTCTTTCTGAATACAAATTATTGTGTTTTTTCTTTCTTTTTTCATGAGTCCCTTGACTTCTATTTATAGGCTCAAGGATATACATATGGGTCGATGGGCTGTGTCTACATTTTGATTCAAACATATTCAAATAATAACTGAAATCATAATCTTTACATAAAAACAGGGTCAAATTTCTTAGAAATATCTAACTTATAACCATATTTGAACTCTGGCTTCATTACCACGACCAGACCTGGTCGCATATGTCAGCACATTTTCTATCGTATTGTTCAACATCTTTCTTAAATCCATTAAGCAACTTCTCTTTTGGTCACTTGTCAATCTGGATGTAATCATTAAGCAGTTACGTGCAACCCACGTGCGTACTAATTTTGCCATGTCAGCAAGTAAGTATTTTTTAGGGTAAACATTTGCCCCCCAAGTTTATTTTAATGCGATCAACATTTAATAAACTTAATCGATCAACAATCAAGTTGACCTGTTACGTCTGTAGTACTTTTTCAAAAAAGCAAGTAATTATGACCTTCACAATTTTCCATAAACGTTTTGACGATTTTTATGATTCTCCATGCATCAAAACTTTTCCCTCATCATTACCTTATATTATCACCCCGAGCAATATAAATATAAGTCTCTGCACCTTTTTTCATTTTTTACCCGAACCTTCTCTCTCCTCAAAAACTCAAAAAAACCTTCAAGGAAAACCAGAGATTCTAGTTTGATTCAAGACGTCTTCGAGCAACTTCGAGCAAAACCTTCGTGATTTCTCCTACAATCCGTACTCCAAGTAAGTTTTCAAATCCACCCACTAATTTTTGTAGAAATTTTATGTATTCTCGTCTTGATTCACAAATTTTTGTAACGGGGTTTCTGCTGTTCCTAAGAAATTTTTGGGTAACCGGGTTTAAGCAAACATACATAGAATAAGTAGGCTAGAATAAAGAGTTTAGGTAGTATAAAATGCTAGACAATGTTTAAAAAGTAATGTGGGGGTATAAGAATATTGATTTTGGGTCCAAAATCGATGTGAAAATTTGATTTTGAGTATTTCAGAAAAACAGGGTTTTTCCCGTGTGTTTTTTGAGTTGAAAAGTTTTTTCGAAAAAACTTTTCACATTCACTTTTTGATCTATTTTTTCTAACTCTTCGCATGTTTATTGTATTTTTATCAGGATGCTGCTCGTTGTATAAAAAGCTTAACTTTTATACACGAGCAACGTTTTCCTTGCTTTTCTCTTTCTTCTATCTATTGGTTGTAGGTCCTCACTTCCCTTTTGCTCTTCTCAGATATTCATGCATGATCCCTGGGGAGGTGAGAGACCAATAGATGGAGATCTTCTTGCTTTGTTGTTTGAGGATGAAGAGCAACATTCTTTGCCTTTTCCTGAGCCTTCGGCTTCACAACCAAACCCTACAACTAGTCCTCCACACAACCCATCGAATATGGGTCATGTCAAATACACTACTCGTAGGAAAAAGAACAACAGATTCACCTTCTAACAAGCCTGCATCCAACGCCGAGGGTCCTTCAAAAGACCCTCAACCTCTAAACTTTTTAGAACCAGATGTCTAGCCCAAAGCTCGTCCTCGCGATGGTCATTGAGCAGAAGTAGACTAGTACATATTGCTCCTCCTAGTGTCATATCGACCAGGATGGTGGAAAAATATCCCAAGACGTACGAGCTTCTTGGGATTACCTTATATAAACCCACACTCGACTGAAGTGCAAATGTGCCTGGAGGCGCCTACAGCGCCTGGTCGAGGTATCACATAGAGGCAAGGGAAATCTTGCCCTTGCATGACTTTTTCCAAGGGGTGGTCAATTATTTCGAGGTCGCCCCTTTCAAAATAACACCAAACGGATATAGAGTACTTTCAGCACTCTATATCCTATATAACCACAAAAAATGGCGTGTGCCTACTCCACATGAGATCAACTACCTGTTCGATCTCAAATCCAACCCCAATCAGAACAACACGGGGTTCTTTCACTTTTACCACCAGGAATCTGCTTGCACATTCCTTAGCGACGTTACCCACAAGTCCAACGTAGGAAAGTACTTCCAAGAGTACTTCTTCACAACCGACCTAGTTGCCAACAACATGGCCTTCACACGAGGAGGTAAACTTTCAGTCTTTGGTCGACAGTCTTCTAGTCATTTTTTCGTCTTTTCTTGTCCTTAGTTGTTTTATGCTGCATCTAGGTCCATGTTACCGACCAAACCCTACTCTATAAATGGAGATAAGAGCCATAACTCTGGCCAGCATGAAGAATATAGAAAATAAGTGTCAAGGAGCTGGTTACGGAGAGCAATCTAAGACTGGTCGGCCTTTTGGAACCTCATTAGGATGTGAGGGAATCCACCGCGGGGAGTGCCACTGGAGAGGGCACTGAAGGACAAGAAATCCCCAAGGAGCAGCAGGATGTACTACAACCCTTGATGCGATGACCAACGGGAGTGACCATTCGAGAACCCTCCAGAAATACTCGAGCTGCTAATACCCATGCCCAACATGGGAGGGGAAAATAAAAACTAACAGAATACACCAGGCTTATACTCAAATCTTCAGATGAGAATGGTATATACTTCTCACTTCTAGATAATTTTCCCATCCCTTGTCATTTATTTGATAGGGATGCCAACTTTAAATTTATGACCAGTAGTTTTAGCTTGGACTTCTTCGAGGCAGATAGTGAGTGTAGTAGTAGTTCTTTAGATAATGTAACGACCAATAATAATAGTTCGGGTATACTACATAGAATTTCTCTCTACGTTATTACTTTATTGCGCCAAACTATTTCTTGACATATCTACTCGTTTTTGTTTTGTTTTGTAGTCATGCCATCTGATTATACTTTCGACATATACGCCTTCGGAGACGCTCCCTCGAGCAGGAAGAAGTCGAGTAGAAAACATCCTCGGGAAAGCAGTGGTGAGCCTTCCAGAAAAAAAAACTCGACCAGATGACCCTCCGTCTTCTGTTCCGTCCAAAACTACAATGTCCCTCCTCCTCGCAGTGCCCCTCCCTCCGAGTAGGTAGAAAGTTCTTCGGCTGCTAATTTACTAAGCACTGCCTTTAATTCTACTTACGAAAAGATGCAAAAATTGTCCAAGCACTGTCGCAGCCAAGAAGCCTTTTCCAATCTTCCTCCACTGAAGCACAGCCAGGCCCTTAGACGCGGGATTACTGAAGTCCTCAGTGTAAGTTTTATCTGTATTGTGTTTTAGTTGAACAACATTTCCTCTAATTGTCTCGAACAACTTCATTCTTTCCTCGTTTCCAGGGTATCCTGACCATGAACAATGGATGGCATCACGCTGAGGAGATCGAGGCAAAACACGCCAGGGAGATTAAGGTGGCCAAAGACAGTCACCAGTTTAACCGAGGAGCTAAAGAGGTCCTAGGAAGAGCTGGCCAAAACCATTGCTGCGAAGGAGAAGTTTAAGGAAGCTTCAGAGACTAACTACAAGGAAGAGGCCAAGCTTCAAGAAGACCTGCAGGCCAACATGAAGGAGGCTACTAGTCTGGAGGAACGACTTAAGTTGCTCGAGGAGCCAAATTCCCAAAACCTGGAGAGGTTCTGAGGAGCTACCTTTAACTGCTTCTACTGGTTTTTGAAGAACAATCCAAAGGTAAATTTTGTCTATCTTCCTGAGCAAATGAGACACGCTGAACTCGCGAAGTGCAATGCTCTCCAAGAGGAGGAAATAAATGCCCCATACACTTCAGATTGTCCTGAAATCTCTCTGGCGACAGGCATTGATGGTGCTGAAGAAGACGCTGGAACATCAGTCAACCAGCAGTCTTAGCAAGACCCTCCTCCGGCTGTACAATAACTTTTTTTTTCTTTATGTAACTAAAACATACGAACAATAGTTTGTAATGTTAAGACAATTTTGCTGCCTAAAGGTAGGTTTTCCTTTAATTATTTTAATTACATCCGAGCAGAAATTGCTCGCGGTGTAAAGACATTTCGTTGTGATATTATAATATATTCAATGTTATTATAACATCTGCTCTAATCCAATCGCATCATGCGCAGAATCAACACTATAATGACTTCATGGTGCCACAAAATGAGTATGGGCGGGTTCACATTGAGGAGTTGAATGCTTTAGTAACGAGGTGGACTATGAGCTCTGCTGATGAGAATTACTTCACTCCTCTGCCATAGTACTCTCCATACCAGTGGCCTCCTCCACCACCTCCTCCGCCATACTGATGTGGCGTCAGGTAAGTTCTCTTCCCTTGTCCTTTTCTTTATCACATTGGGGACAATGTGCATCTTAAGTTTGGGGGGGGGGGGGGAGCTTATTTTGTTTTATTTTTGTTTTGTGCGTTGTTTAGTTTAGTTTTTAGTCTGTTGTGTTATTTTCTGTGTTGTTTAGTGTAATTGTTAAACCATCATTCGTGTCTGTTGTTGCTTTGTCTTTGCTCGTGAAAAGGAAATTGAATTCAACTGTGTGCTTGGTTCAATTGTTTTAGAGTTTAATTTAAAAGTTTTGTGGGGAATTTTTAATATGTTTTGAAAATGCAACATTTTGGATTTTATTATATGTGTTTGACTAGGGTTGGTGGAATGACAATTTGAATTTGATAGAACTTGCATTATTTGGCCTTTGAGGCGAAATCCTTGATGACATGTGTTTAGAAAAGTGATTTAGGCAATTTTATTGGATCGATTGTGCCTTTCAAGCCAACCTTGATTTAATTATCCTTAGTTACCCTTTTTGAGCCTTAAACTTGGTTTTTGTTCTTGATTATACTATTTGAGCCTAAATTTCCTAACTTCATTATTTTTTTTTCCTTTTCCTTTGTTATCATAAGCATATAATTTGTGGGAAGGAAGAATGAAAAATAGTGAGGTATTGGTATGATTGTACAAAAAGAAGAGAGAGAGAAGTTTGTAGATTATGAAAAAAAAAAAAAAATCAATTTGTCACACTCCTTGATTTTATTTATATAGAAAATATTATGTTTGGGGGAGTGTGATTTGAAAAAAAAAATGATATGAAAAGAAAAGAAGAAAATGATGAAAGTGTTGTAATCTCTCTCTCTAATGGTATAAAAGGGTGATTTTTGGTGTGGTGAAGAGAAATTTGGCTGGTTTCAAGGTTTTATGCTTATGGTAACGATTGAGCCTAAATGACAAATTTCATCTACCCTTGCCTAAGCCTAACGCTATAACCTGTGAAAGTCCTTTTGATTTCAAAACACTTGTTATTGACATTAGTGGAGAAGGTCAAGTAATGCAAGCATATTGAAAAAATTGGTTTGTGGAATTGTCTGGAATGAGTTGAGCTCATATGATAGAGTTCAAGTGTTGTAGTCATTTTCGTGATATATTATTGATTTCCCTAATTGAACTTTACAAATTGGACTTTAAGGCAATTGAGCTGAAATTCTGGTTATAAATATTGCAATTGAGATTTCATGAGTTTTGGCAAAGCAGTGTAGATGGTAATGATGGTTTAGCTTGTTTGTTTTGTGTTTGTTTCTTTTTGTTAGTTTAACTTGGTCTTTACTCGAGGGCGAGTAAAGGTTAAGTTTGGGGGAGTTTGTTGAGTCTAGTTTTTATCATGTTTTGGTGATGTTTTTAGTAGTCTTTTATTTCGTTTTTCTTTCATTTAGTGTGGATTTATGCTTTGTTTGTCTGTCTTTGTGAATATCATGAAGAATTGAGCACGTGGAAGAAAATGCCAAAGAAAGGGAAGAAATAACCAAGTTTTTCATCATATTTCGATAAAGAATGGTTCTCAACATAATTTGGAAGTGTTGGTGAATTTTTGGGATGAAAACTTGAAGAATTGAGAAATCCCTTAAGAGCCACGGCATGAGCAAAGTGGAGCCGCGGCTAGGTGGGAAACAGAACCAATGTTTTGAAGGAAATCCTAGGGCCGCGGCATGGCTAGAGAGGGCCGCGGCATTGAAGAGCATCAACCCAGATTTTGTCGACACGGGCCGCGGCATGGCTGACTAATGCCGCGGCATGGAGAAGGCCTTTTGCCCAGGAAATTGGACACGGGCCGCGGCATAGTGTATGTAGAGCCGCGGCCCGCCTCTTTAAAATTTGAAGTCCTAGGTTTTATTTTGGCGAAAGAGAAGAGAAAAGAGATACGTACGGACGAGGGAGAAGGGCTGGTTTTGAAGGCTCAGGCTTAGAGTATTTTTTTACATGTTTTTCTTCTTCTTCTTGATGTTATCTTTAATTTTTGTTGTGATTAGCATTATGACTATGAACTAATTTTCTGTTTAGGATGTTTAATTGAATCACTTGAATCCCTGTTATGAACTAATGCAATTTTAATATTCTTCTTCTTCAATCTTTTTCAATTCCTTATAACCTGTTTTTATAGATTGATTATTGATTGGCCATCTTTAGTCATATACATATGTTTTTTAAGTCAAAATCTGAGAAGTGAGATTTAATTCTGCTGTGGTTATATTGGACATAATTCTAATTTAGAACGAAAGTATCTGAATTAATTGTGTAACTGTTATTAAGTTGTCGAGATTAATGCTACCTTTGTGGTTCAATTTACCATAGAAATATAGGAAATTGTCACCTAGGTTGAGTTTATAATTCATAGTATGATTATAGACTGCTGTATCAACTTGTTAATTGAATTAGGTAAAAAGAAGAAGAATTCACACTTTGCATTAGGGAATAATAGGGAGGATAGTTGATGAGATTGAATATCCTAATTGTTTCTCAGTGATTAAATTAAAAGTTTTTCTATTAGTTGTTATTCCATTCAATTTTCAATTATTGTTTCTACACTTTATAGTTTCTCTTGCTGCACTTACAAAAATCAAGAATTTCAATTCATCAAATAGAACAAGAAATTAATTGACTGGTAATTGGTAAATCAGTCCTTGAGGACGATACTTGGTTTTACCATTTTATTACGAATTGCGACTGTGTGCACTTGCATAGCAAAAAAATATCGCAATAAGTTTTTGCTTGATCAATGTCCACTGTTTCATCAGCCCGACTGCGCTTATTTCGCTGGCTAGAGGCAGGCGGCGTAAGAGAAGCCGAAAGGAAAGCCGTAAACATAGTCTGATTGATTGCCCCCATTGGCCTCCGGACTAGATCGCTTGGGTAGACTGGTACCTCATAAGTGTTGCATAGGGTCGAGAGGAAGGTACCATGGGCGACACCAGCTGTAGTATTGAATATGCTGATGTTGCGAATGCTATAGCGAATTATTCGGCCCACATCAACTTTCATTTGGGTCATGATAGCATAAACCAACAAGCAACACTCTCTATCAATAGACGACAGATGAGAGGTCGGCAATAAACGTGAACTTACAAAATAAACCCACGCCTTCGCAATTGGATTGAGCTGCCACCTGTACAACTCTTTAGGCTTTCCATTATGATAGTTGAAATGTGCACCTTCCACACTCAGAACTGCAGCCACAGCATCATAGTCTGGCTCATCAAAATGGGCCAACTGCCAATGTTCATCCTTTTGTGCAGACAATGAAGGGAGGCCCAGTAATTGGTTAAATGAATAAGATGTTGTAGGCACCAATTCACCCCTGATAAAATTGTTCTGTTCTGCATCAAGATATGGGAAGTTGGCAAAGAATTCATATATCTGAGAGCAGTTGGCTGATCCCACATAGGTAGAGTCGCAAAAGAAACCCCAATTACGTCGCAATATTTCAGCTTTGATGATATCATAGGCAAGGTTTTGTACAACAGTGGCCTCATGAAGCTCAAATCCCCTTTTCCTTACCACAGACCTCTTATGAATCTTTTTAAACAAGTCAGATGCTTCCTTGTTGACAAATAATTTCGTGTCATAATCAGCCAGGGCAGGTGGTGTTGGTGGTGGTTGAGTGCGAGATGAGGAGGCTTTCTTTGAGGAGGTACCTCTCGGAGGATTTCTCTTAGGACCCATAGTGTCTTTCAAAACAAGAACAAATTAAACCCCCAAATTGGTTTTCAAGAACTTAAGTACAACTTCCCCTTGGTGTCACTCCCCCAAAACTTTCTGAATAACAAAATCAACAGCCCAACCACTAATTCCCAGAAAAACAATTGACAAACCCCTTAAATGTCTCACAAGAAAAGCAGGACAATCCACAATACCACAATGTAATCTATTCTCCAATCAAAAGCACTAGAATAGATAGGAGACACTTACTTGAATGGCACAAAAGTTCTTCTTTTTGTCTCTTTGGCTGATGGAAGTCTCAAGAATTAGAGAGAAAAGGAGGTTTGAGTAGGATGGTAGATTTTGAAAGTGAAAGTGAATGAGAATATGGCTGATTTAGGGCTTTTTACCCCAGATTTCGTACACGGGCCGCGGCATTACTTTGACCATGCCGCGGCCCGCATCAATTTTTCAGCCTATAATGCCGCGGCATCATGGTATCTATGCCGCGGCCCGCCTCGATTTTCTGGGAAAAATTGGGTTTCAATGCCGCGGCCCTCCTCATCCATGCCGCGGCTCGCCCCTAGACTTCCAAATTCGTGGGCCTCTGGAACCCCCGATGCCGCGGCATTATATGGCTATGCCACGGCCCTTAAGGATTCTCCATTTTATTGATTTTTTTGAGATTTTTTTGATTTTTCACGTTTTTCACGATTCTAACAGTCCAAAGATAAACCAAAAATCCATTGTTTACAAATGCAAAAGTAAAATAAATAACAAGTAAAACATAGGGTGCCTCCTACAAGCGCTGTCGTTAACGTCATTTAGCCGGACGCTGAACCCCTCTTCAGAGAGGCTTCAGAAGGAGGATAGACTTCGCTTGATCAAAACTACCACCCAAGTAGGGCTTCAATCTCTGACCATTGACTTTAAAGGAATCACCTGAGTTGCCCCGAACTTCTACAGAACCATATGGAAAAACTTGAACAACAATGAATGGCCCTTACCATCTTAACTTCAATTTGCCAGGAAACAGTCGCAATCTTGAATTAAAAAGAAGTACCTGCTGCCCTGGTTGGAACTCTTTTCTGATTAAGTTCTTGTCATGCCAAGCCTTTGTTCTCTCTTTATAAATCTTGGCATTCTCATAAGCCTCATTTCTGAACTCGTCAAGTTCATTCAGTTGCAACAGCCTTCGTTCACTAGCAGTACTCCAATCAAAATTCAACTTTTTCATAGCCCAGAATGCTCTATGTTCCAATTCAACTGGTAGATGACATGCTTTACCAAACACCAACCTGTAAGGAGACATGCCTATTGGTGTTTTGAATGCAGTTCTGTAAGCCCAAATCGCATCATCTAACTTTTTCGACCAATTTTTCCTTGAACTGTCAACGGTCTTCTCAAGGATGCTTTTGATTTCTCTGTTTGAAACTTTAGCTTGCCCATTTGATTGAGGATGGTAAGGCAAAGCTTTTCGATGATATACTCCATAATGAGCCAGAAATGCATCAAGTTGCTTATTCACAAAGTGTTTCCCTTCATCACTAATCAGAGCTCAGGGAGTGCCAAATCTAGTAAAAATATGTTTATGCAGAAAATTAAGTACAGTTTTACCGTCATTGGCTCTAGTTGCTGCAGCCTCCACCCATTTGGATACATAATCTACTGCCAATAGAATATATTCATTGTTGTAAGAGGGTGGAAAGGGCCCCATGAAATCGATGCCCCATACATCAAACAATTCCACTTCAAGAATCCCCTGTAAAGGCATTTCATTTCTCCTCGAGATATTACCAGTTCGCTGACATCTATCACAAGCCTTAACAAAAACATTGGCATCCTTGAATAATGAAGGCCAATAGAAACCACTTTGCAATACCTTGGCCGCTGTTCTTGATGCTCCAAAGTGCCCTCCGCATTGTTGAGTATGACAGTGATTAAGAATGGACTGCATTTCTTCTTCAGGAACACACCTTCTGATAATCTGATCAACAAAGTGCCTATAGAGAATAGGTTCCTCCCAATAGTAGTGTTTCACCTCAGAAAAGAATTTCTTTAATTGCTGCTTTGACATCTCAGGAGGCACAATCTTGGCAACCAAGAAATTCACTATGTCAGCAAACCAAGGGACAGCTAAAGTCTCACTTACCCCAAACAACTGCTCATTAGGAAAGTGATCATTGATTTGCACTACTTTCTTATTTTCAGTCTCCCCCACCTCAAGTCTAGAGAGATGATCAACCACCACATTCTCGCTGCCCTTCTTGTCACGAATCTCCATGTCAAATTCTTGAAGCAAAAGAATCCATCTAATCAGGCGAGGCTTGGCATCTTTCTTTGACATCAAGTATTTAATGGCAGAGTGATCAGTGTAGACAATCACTTTGTTACCAATCAGATATGGTATGAATTTATCACAAGCAAACACAATAGCTAGCAAATCTTTTTCTGTAGTGGCATAATTTAGCTGAGCATCATTTAGAGTCCTACTAGCATAGTAAATAGACCTGAATACCTTGTCAATCCGCTGTCCCAGAACTGCCCCCACTGCGTAGTCACTGGCATCACACATCAACTCAAAAGGCAATTCCCAATTCGGAGCTATCACAATTGGAGCAGAAATAAGCTTTTCTTTCAAGAAATTGAAAGCCCTCAAACATTCATCATTAAAATCAAAGACAACTTCGTTCATAAGCAGATTTGAGAGGGGCTTGGACACTTTAGAGAAATCTTTTATGAATCTCCGATAGAACCCAGCGTGACAAATAAAACTTCTAACTCCTTTGACTGAAACTGGTGGAGGCAGCTTTTCAATGGTAGAAATTTTTGCTCTATCTACCTCAATTCCCTCACTTGAAATTTTATGGCCAAGAACAATCCCTTCTTTCACCATAAAATGGCATTTCTCCCAATTCAGCACCAGATTTGCCATCTCACAACGACGCAGCACGTTCTCCAAGTTACCCAAACAGAGGTCGAATGATGAGCCAAAAACAGAGAAATCATCCATGAATATCTCAATACACTGGTCTACCATGTCTGAAAATATGGCCATCATGCACCGTTGAAATGTTGCAGGGGCATTGCATAGTCCAAATGGCATTCTCCTGAAAGAAAATGTGCCATAAGGACATGTGAAGGATGTTTTCTCTTGATCCTCTGGTGCAATAGCGATCTGATGATACCCAGAATACCCATCCAAGAAACAGTAGTAGCTATGGCCTGCCAATCTGTCAAGAATCTGATCAAGGAAAGGCAAAGGAAAATGATCCTTCCTTGTTGCCTTATTGAGCTTGCGGTAGTCTATACAAATCCGCCACCCCGTTACAGTCCTTGTTGGAATGAGTTCATTGTTCTCATTTGTTGACGCGGTTCTTCGCCAACAGGTAATTAAGAGAAGAAGAGAAAGGGATTAGTGCTGAAAGTAGAACCGTCACAGATATGAAATCTTAGAGGATGAACTTGGTGACTCAAGACACGTTACTAAGTGGTTCAAAGGTTAAAATCCTTCTACTCCACTAGTCAATATTATTGCTCTATTCTGGGTATTTGGTTACAAAGTATATATCCCTTTAGAGACTATTTTTTCCAACCCTTACCAACTCCCAGGGTCTCCATATTTATAGGAGAAGGCACCTGGAAGTTGGTAAGGAGGGCATCCCATGACCTTCTTATTTGTCATATCAACTCTGTGACATTCATGATTAATTCCTAAACTTGACACATAAGTATGGTCAAATTGATAGGTAAGGAAATAATGGGCCGCACGGCCCAACCCAGCTGTGGGTGTCTGAATACGCACGTTCCTGCTGCGTGTCCGAGAAGTCAGGGAGATATCGGACACGTGATGTCAGATATAGGCATGTTTATCTTGCGTGTGTTGACATTACAAAGGGTCAGAGATCCATGAGAAGCTCGTACCACGAGCTGCTCCCCTGACCCGACCTTCGGCCTTCAGACTCCTTCCCCCAGTCTTGGGCAACCTTGGCGAGTCCTTGAGGATACCTCGAGCTAATAGAGTACGACCTCGAAAACAGGAGCTCCGGCCTGGGGAAATTTACGGACTAACCATGATTAGTCCGAGGCTCGACCTGCTAATCAGCCCGTGGGAAAACCAGGGCGTACATCTGCCCCCCAAGCTCCTGCTCGTGGTATATGATGTCATATATAGAAGACCACAGTAGGGGCTTTTAGACTTCCCCACAACCCTTCACATTCCCCTTTTTGTGCAAGCGTCTGATACGTGGAACGTCGTGGGTGGTGACGGTACGTTTTACGAGAACCACATTTAATGGCCTAGTCTATGCTCAGCCCTCGTTTCGTATTTCGAGTGGAAGGCCTTGGATCCCTCACTAAGGTCATCCAAGAGCCTTCTACACGTGATTCTTCATGTATATAAAAAGGGGGTGGCCACCCTACGCACGGGCCACCCCTTCATTCAAAATTTCCCAAATCTCTTTTCTTCTTCCCTCTCTAACTTTCAGAAGAACGAAACCCTCGACTCCGTTGCTGCCATTTTCATCGTCAAAGAAGCTTAGGCGCACGAGTTTCTCCTAAGCTTTGGAAGCTACTACACCGACGAAGCTCCTACCAGCGCAACACTCTCGTCTACCTTCCAGCCATACACTGTAAGTTTCCTGACCCTGTTTACTTTGAAAACATGCTACTGTAGCTTAGGTAAAATTTTTTACTGTAACCGCATGCAAGGGTTTTCTGGGTTGCGTGGATATGGAGGGTGACAACCCTTTTTAGGTTAGGACATACTTGTTGTAGGAAATCGCCTTAGAGCATGGGTTTTAGGATGCTTTTTCTGGAACAATTTCCGGGTAGGAGTTTCGGGAATTTTGAGTGCAAAACCGGGTAGCTTAGGGAACACGCCTCATGGGCGGTTTTGCAATTCCTGCCTACTGAAACTTTCCTCCCAAGGAAAATTTTACTCTGAACCCCCTGACACGCGAATTCCGAGTAATCTGGGATCTGTTGGGAGTATACGCGCGTGTTCATTGAACCGCGTGGTTCCACCTCCCACGAGCTGGGCTTACCTCAGCTCGTGCAAATAATAATTATTCTTCCTCCTGCTTGGGTCGCCTTTTCTAAAATGTTTTCTTGTGTTCACTAGGCGACCAGATGGCTCCAAAAAAGAACCTCCCTCAGAAGAACGTTGGAAGCTCGGCCACCCAGCAGGAAAAAGGAAAGGCAGTGATGTCCAGCTCGCCGATCCCCCACTTTGGGCCGGCCGTGGAGAAACAGGTCGAGGTGGCCCCCGACGCATTCTTTGAGGCGGAGAGAATCGTCTCAAAGATAACCGACCAAGTGAAGATCAACAAACTCTTCCTCACCCACAACATTCCACTGGGGAAAGCCTCCGTCATTGCCCGACCTGCTGCGGAGGGCGAGCGGAGCTACACGCCGCTCGACGAATCATTCGCGGCCTGGAGCGGTGAACACTTCAAGGTAGGGGCCTTCCTCCCCCTGGATCAGTACTTCGCTGATTTCCTGAATTATGTGGGGTTGGCCCCATTTCAGCTCCCCCCCAACTCCTACCGTCTGCTGGCAGGGTTGAGGTACTTATTCAAGAAGCAGGAGTGGGAGGTCCCCACTCCTGCGGATATTTTATACTTCTTTTGCCTAAAAGCCAGCCCGGACCAGCGGGGGCGAGGCGACGGGTTCTACTATTTAACCCATTTTCCTAATACGGCGGCGGTCATCGAGCTGCCAAGCCATCCAAATGACTTCAAGGACCAGATCTTCATGTCAACTGGGTTCCGGAACTGCGAGCACCATTACTTCAACCGTCCTCGTAAGTGAACCCTGACCTTAGCTGGCCTTTTAAGTGTTATTTTATTTTAGCTCCTCCCGTATTCCACTCTGATTCCAGCCAATCTTGCAGCCATCTATGCTCGGACCGAAAAGTCTGTGACCCTCAAGGGTCAATATGAAACACTGGCGGGCTTGCCCCCCAGTGAAAAGGACTATCGCGTGCTCGTGACGGACGAGATGATGGTGTTCTGCAAACTGATTTTCCCAAATTAGACTCTGAACCTGAAGAGGCCCCGGGGGCCGCCCCCAGCCCGCGACAACAGACCTATCATCGTCGAGGAGGTCGCGGCAGAGGAGGACGAGACGGCTGAAGTTCCGCTCGTGAGGAATAGAAAGAGGACCTTGGAGGTCGCCCAGGGGATGGACGAGGAGAGGATCTAATCCGGAGCAGCCGCGGGTCCTTCCGGCCAAGGTAACCCTTTCTTGCTTAAGAACATAGATAGGGCCACTGCGGACCCCCGGCTGGTTAGGTTCAATCCTAGGCAGATCGTCCATCGTCATCGAAGGGACCCGGACCTGAACACACTCCTGCTCCATTGTGTTGACCGGCTCGTGCTGGATCACCAAGAGAGCCGGCCTAGGGGTACCGTAGTAGTAGATAACACCCTAGCTTTTAGGTCGATCATTTTTGAGGAGTATGGGACCAACTTACGCACATGGCCATCACTCTAGAGGGGCATCTATGCTCCGGGGCTTAGGCAGTATGTAGAAGAGTCTAGCCCCGAGTCAGAACCGGACCCAGAACTTGCGCCTGTTCGGGAAATAATTGTCTTAGGTTCTTCCAGCTCGGGGGGTAGGGCTCCCTTAGTATTCGTATACTTTTTGCCTTTAACCTTTTGCTTTTATTTCTCCCCGATTGCTAACTTGTAATAACCATGTTTTTTGTTTTTGCAGAAGAGATGTCTCAGCCCGAGGATAGTCTGCAGGGCATAGACTTCGGGGGGAATCCCCCAGCAGGGCCAAGATTGAAAAGGCTCCGAGGGTCCAAGAGCACGGCTGGGGGCTCCACCAAATCTCCAGCAAAGGAGAAGGAAAAGACCCCATCATCCCAGGTCGGGGGGGTAATTCTTCCTGCTGCCAGAGCAGGACACATGCCCCCGCCGCCCTAGCGATATCCATCAGCCACCCAGGACGTGGGAATGGAGGTCGGGACTCGGGCTGCAGTGGCCCCCGGCGTACGCATCACGGTCGACCCCCAGGATCTGGAGAAGATCCCAGAAGCCTTCCGGGGGACGGTGTATGAGTCGGCGAGCTACGCCGTCAACCATTTCTACAAGTTCAAAGAGAAGGAGCTCCGAGCTATTGAGACACCGAGCCCGGTCCACGTAATAGAGTCATCGATGGACATGACCCTAACGGTAAGCTGCCCCATTCTTTTAAAGCTTTAATTCTCACACACCGCCTTATTTTTCCACTTAGCCAATTTATCTTCCATTTCTTGCAGGGCATCGCTGCCGTACACCGAGGCATCACCAGGACCAGAGCTCAGCTTGAGGAGATGAGGGCTGGGCACCAGGCCGCTCTTCAGGAGGCTCAGGCAGCGAAAGATGCGCTGGCGACCTCGAAGGCCGAGTTAGAGAGGACCTGCTCGAAGGTCCAAGAGCTTGAGACATCCCTTGCCACCTCGCGAACAGATCTCAAGGCAGCAAAGACCGAGGCCCAGGCCGCCCTTGAAGCCAAACGGGCCACCTCAGAACAGTCCATGCAGGAACTGTTCTATCGTTGCTAGGCCCACAACCCGGAGGCTGACTTCTCTTTCATGCCGTTGAGCCTCTGGGCGCGCTTGTTGGTGAAGTTCCATGCCCGCTTTGACAAAGAGGTGCCGCCCTCGGAGACTGGGGAAGCCTCTGGCGTGGCGGAGCAGGGCGAGACCGCGACCTCCAAGGGACCGACTGACGGGGCTTAGGGCGCGTTTTCTTCTCTTTTTTATTTTGAAGTATTTTGTGTAATCCTTAGCACGATGTATTTTTACCTCGAGACAATTTGCCTTGCAATTTTAACTTATGTATTTCTTCATGCTTTTGGCTACAATACACTTTTTTTTTTTTTGATAAACTTAGTTTGTGTTAACCATTATTTATATCCCGAGCCCTTTTAAGAAGAACCATGATCCATAAATTTAAGTTAACTTCTAAGTCTTATGACCCGGTTAAAACCAGGAGCTTATTTTGAAAACTTAGTTCATGTCAACTTTTATCCATATCTCGAGCTTCTTTAAGCAGAACCACGATCAATAAATTTAAGTTAACTTCTAAGTCTTATGACCCGATTAAAACCAGGAGCTTATTTTGAAAACTTAGTTCGTGTCAACTTCTATCCATATCTCGAGCTTCTTTAAGAAGAACCACGATCAATAAATTTAAGTTAACTTCTAAGTTTTGTGACCTGGTTAAAACCAGGATATGACTTAGTTGGCGTTAACCCTTATCCATATCTCGAGCTCTTTAAGAAGAGCAACGATCCATAGATAAGAATCAACATCTAAGTCGTTAAGGAGACCTGGTTATATCCAGGTACCATATGCCTCCCAAGTAACTGGGAAAGGGTCTTTCTTGGTTACTTTAAGATTACACTTGCAAATAAAAAGAAAAACTTGATTTTTATTAATACATAAAATGTGGCCTTCCAGGCCTTACAAGTGGGTCATTGATAATATTTCTTCAAGTGGATGGCGTTCCAAGTCTGCGGGATTGCCCCTCCATCAAGTCGAGCTAACTTATAAGTTCCTTCCTTGATGACCTCAATGACCTGGTATGGTCCTTCCCAGTTCGGTCCCAAGACTCCATCTTTGGGATCTTTCCCAGCCAGGAAAACTCTCCTTAGGACCAAATCGCCAACGCTAAAGGTACGTTTTTTGACTTTAGTGTTGAAGTAGCGAGTGATCTTTTGCTGGTAATGGGCGAGCTGGAGTTGTGAATCCTCTCGCCTTTCATCGATAAGGTCTAGGGAATGGCATAGGAGCTTGTGGTTCCTATCTTGGTCGTAGGACTGGACTCTATGAAACAGAACTTTAACTTCCACGGGGAGGACTGATTCACTCCCAAAGGTTAGGGAGAAAGGAGTGTGACCTGTAGGAGTCCGATGCGAGGTTCAGTATGCCCAAAGGACCTGGGGGAGCTGTTCTGGCCAGACCCCCTTTGCCTCATCTAGCCTCTTCTTGAGGCTCGCCTTTAGAGTTTTGTTGACAGCCTCGACCTGACCGTTTTCTTGGGGATAGGCCACAGAGGAGAAGCTTTTCACAATTCTGTGCCTTTCACAAAACTCGGTGAACAGGTCGCTGTCGAACTGAGTACTGTTGTCGGAGACAATTTTCTTCGGCAGGCCGAACCGACAGATGATGCTTTTAACCACAAAGTCGAGTACCTTCTTCGATGTTATTGTTGCCAACGACTCTACCTCGGCCCACTCAGTAAAGTAGTCGATGGCTACCACGGCGTAACGGACCCTGCCCTTTCCGGTAGGCAGGGCACCTACTAAATCTATCCCCCAAACGGCGAATGGCCAAGGGGCCGAGATCATTTTCAGTTCGACTGGAGGAGCTCGGGCAACCACAGCGAATCGCTGGCACTTGTCGCACTTTTTCACATATGAAATCGAGTCTTTGGACAGAGTTGGCCAGTAATAACCTTGCCTGAGAACCTTTAAGGCCAGGTTTTTCCCCCCAGCATGGTCTTCGCAGAATCCTTCATGAATTTCCTGCAGGATGGCCTGTGCCTCACCTGGATGAACGCACCGGAGGAGAGGCAGGAAATGTCCACGTCGGTACAAAACATATCGACCAACGTATACCTCGGAGCTTGATACAAGATTCGTCGCGCATCGTTACGTCCCTCGGGCAACTTGCCCTCGGTGAGATACTCAATGACGGGAGTCATCCAGGTCGGCCTAGCATCAATCATCTCGACCTCTGCCCGATCTACTTCTATACTTGGTTCTTTCAAGAATTCTATTGGCACCAACCCCAGGGTTTCTGTCTCTCCCGAGGTGGCGAGTTTGGCGAGAGCATCTGCGTTGGCGTTCTATTCTCGAGGTATCTGCTCGATCGATCCTCGCTCGAATGCAGACAGCTCGGATTTTACCTTTGCCAAATAGGCGGCCATCTTGGGTCCCCGCGCCTGATATTCGCCCAGAACCTGGTTTATCACGAGCTGGAAGTCACTGAAGCACTGGATGGAGCTCGCCTTTAACTCCTTAGCTACCCTCAGCCCAGCTAACAAAGCTTCGTACTCTGCCTCGTTGTTAGACGCCTTGAACCCAAACCTTAGCGCAGAGTGGAATCTATGTCCCTTGGGGGATATTAGAATGATTCCAGCCCCGGAGCCATTCTCGTTAGATGAACCGTCAACGAAGATCTTCCACGACGAATGCGGCGATGCGACTTGAAGTAGGCCTTCTGATGGATCCTCCTGGAATCTCGTGCACTCCGCCACGAAGTCAGCCAATGCCTGACTTTTTATGGCAGTTCGTGGAGTATAGAAAATCTCGAACTGACTGAGTTCGACCGCCAACTTTAACAAACGTCCCGATGCTTCAGGATTTTGCAAAACCTGCCTTAGAGGCTGATCGGTCATGACGTGTACCGAGTGGGACTAGAAATACGGTCTGAGCTTTCGCGAGGCTGTGAGTAGGCAAAACGCCAATTTTTCCATTAGTGGGTACCGTGACTCTGCTCCGAGGAGTCTCTTGCTGATGTAGTAGACTGACTTTTGAACTTGGTCCTCTTCTCGTACTAGCACGACGCTAGCTGCATCCTCAGTGACGGCCATGTAGAGGAAAAGAGGCTCTCCTGCCCTGGGCTTGGACAGCACAGGCGGTTCAGCCAGATGCGCCTTCAGATCGAGGAATGCGCTTTCGCACTCTACTGTCCACTCAAACTTCATGTTTCCCCAGAGCAGGTTGTAGAAGGGCAAACACTTGTCGGTTGACTTGGAAATGAACCAGTTGAGTGCTGCCACTCTTCTTGTGAGGCCTTGGACATCTTTCTGCGACCTAGGGGACGGAAGCTCGAGCAGTGACCTGATTTTGTCGGGGTTCGCCTCGATTCCTCGGGTATTGACTATGAACCCCAGGAATTTCCCCGATGCGACACCGAACGTGCATTTCTGAGGATTGAGCCTCATGCCGTATTCCCATAGTATTTTAAAACATTCTTCCAGGTTGGAAACATGGTTGTCGGTAGTCTTTGACTTGACGAGCATGTCATCAACATACACCTCCATGTTCTTTCCGATCTGGTCCGCAAACATTCTGTTTACTAGCCTCTGGTAGTTAGCTCCGGCATTCTTCAGGCCAAACGGCATGACCTTATAGCAATAGACATTCGTTGGGGTCATGAAACTGGTATGTTCCTGGTCTACCGGATTCATCGCGATCTGATTGTAGCCTGAGTACGCGTTCATGAAGGACATGAGCTTGTGCCCTGCCGTAGCATCCACCAGCTGATCGATCCTTGGCAATGGAAAGCAATCCTTGGGGCAGGCTTTATTCAGGTCGGAGAAGTCAATGCAGGTCCGCCATTTCCCGTTGGGCTTTGGAACTAGCACCGGGTTGGCGACCCAAATTGGAAATTTGGCTACGCGGATAAAGCTACACTTTTTGAGCCGGGCCACTTCTTCTTCTAGGGCTTCAGCTCGGGTTGTTCCTAAACGCCTTTGCTTTTGAGACTTGGCAGGAACGCTTTTATCCAGATGGAGCGTGTGCATGATGACACTCGGGCTGATCCCCACCATGTCCTCGTGAGACCATGCGAATACGTCCAAGCTATTATTCAGAAACGTAATCAGCTCCGCCTTTCTCTTGTCGCAGTGGTTCTTCCCAAGCTTAACCGTCCGTGATGGATTTTGTTTATCAATGTTCACCTCCTCGAGCTCCTCAATAGCCTGGAGCTCGGATCTGTCCTTGCCTACTCGGGGGTCAATGTCCTCACTCAAGGCGATCTTTTCCTCTTCGGGATTCTGAGGTTTTTCAATCTCAGGAGCCGCCAAGGGTCCCTGAGATTCCTCCTCGCTCTGAATGGCCATTGCCAGTTGCCTGGGTTTAGACTTTCCCTTCATGGAAATGCTGTAGCATTCCCTGGCAGCGAGCTGATCGCCCTTGATGGTGCAGATTCCTGTTGAAGTAGGGAACTTCATGGCGAGGTGTCGAATGGAAGTGATGGCCTCGAAAGCTATGAGTGTAGGTCGGCCCAAAATGGCGTTGTAGGCAGCGGAGCAGTCAATGACCACGAACTCAAGTAGCTTAGAGACTGTCCGAGACTCTTCTCCTAGGGTGATCACAAGCTCGATCGTCCCTATCACTGCCGATCCTTCTCCCGAAAAACCATATAGCATCATGGAGGTCGCCTTTAGCTCGGCGACAGTTAGACCCATCTTTTCTAATGTGGATCGGAATAGGAGGTTCACCGAGCTTCCGTTGTCCACCAACACTCTCCTCACTTTCCGGTTGGCGAGCTGGACTGTTACAACCAAGGGATCATTATGGGGGAATTGGACATGGCCTGTGTCTTCCTCCGTAAAACTAATCGGTTGCTTCTCTAACCGCTGCTGTTTTGGATGACGCTGCTCCGGGACGAACTCTGCTCCGTTGTGGGCCTTTAATTCATTCACATACCTCTTCTGGGCGCTTCTGCTCGTGCCAGCCATGTGCGGTCCTCCAGAGATGGTGGATATCTCTCGATCACCATGGCGTTGTAGGCAGTGGAGCAGTCAATGACCACAAACTCAAGTAGCTTGGAGACTGTCCGAGACTCTTCTCCTAGGGTGATCACAAGCTCGATCGTCCCTATCGCTGCCGATCCTTCTCCCGAAAAACCATATAGCATCATGGAGGTCGGCTTTAGCTCGGCAACGGTTAGACCCATCTTTTCTAATGTGGATTGGAATAGGAGGTTCACCGAGATTCCATTGTCCACCAACACTCTCCTCACTTTCCGGTTGGCGAGCTGGACTGTTACAACCAAGGGATCATTATGGGGGAATTGGACATGGCCTGCGTCTTCCTCCGTAAAAGTAATCGGTTGCTTCTCTAACCGCTGCTATTTTGGATGACGCTGCTCCGGGACGAACTCTGCTCCGTTGTGGGCCTTTAATTCATTCACATACCTCTTCTGGGTGCCTCTGCTCGTGCCAGCCATGTGCGGTCCTCCAGAGATGGTGGATATCTCTTGATCACCATGGCGTTGTAGGCAGCGGAGCAGTCAATGACCACGAACTCAAGTAGCTTGGAGACTGTCCGAGACTCTTCTCCTAGGGTGATCACAAGCTCGATCGTCCCTATCGCTACCGATCTTTCTCCCGAAAAACCATATAGCATCATGGAGGTCGCCTTTAGCTCGGCGACGGTTAGACCCATCTTTTCTAATGTGGATCGGAATAGGAGGTTCACCGAGCTTCCGTTGTCCACCAACACTCTCCTCACTTTCCGGTTGGCGAGCTGGACTGTTACAACCAAGGGATCATTATGTGGGAATTGGACATGGTCTGCGTCTTCCTCCGTAAAAGTAATCGGTTGCTTCTCTAACCACTGCTGTTTTGGATGACGCTGCTCTGGGACGAACTCTGCTCCGTTGTGGGCCTTTAATTCATTCACATACCTCTTCTGGGCGCCTCTGCTCGTGCCAGCCATGTACGGTCCTCCAGAGATGGTGGATATCTCTCCCTCGACCACGGGAGGAGGGACGTCCTGATCTACCCGAGGCCCGGGCTGACTGACTGGGACTTCTGGAGCGGGTCGACTCGCTGGGACCCTGTTTCGTGAGTACTGCGCCAAGGGGCTTGCTCGGATGAGAGTCTCGATTTCATCTTTTAGATGCCTGCAATCGTCGGTATTGTGGCCGACGTCGTTATGGAAACGGCAGAATTTTGAAGTATCTCTCTTTCCCTTGTGGTGTTTCAATGGCTCCGGCCTCTTCCAGGGGACCCAAGCAGCGTTGGCCAGGAAGATACTTTCCCTGGACTGGGTGAGCTCGGTATATGTTGTGAACACGGGCTTGAATTTATCCACAGACTTATTCTTCTTTTGACCGTGCTGGCTGTTTTCACCATTTCCCTTTCTTTTGCCACCACCGGGCTGGTTGTTCTGCGCGACCTCGGGGATCGTCACCACGATCTCTGTCCCCGTTCCAGCGGTCTTCTCGGGAACCTGGCTGGTCCCCGCGGCTGAAGCTTCAGCTTCTTCTAAGTTTATCCACTCTTGGGCCCTGTTAAGGAATTCGTTAACCGAGCTGACTCCTTTCCTTTGGATATCTTTCCACAGGTCTCCCCTGACCAGGATTCCGGTTCTCATGGCCATGAGCTTGGAGCTATCATCTGCGTCCCTCGCTCGAGCAGCGACATTCGCGAATCTGCTCAAGTAGGCTTTCAGCGTCTCACCGGGCTGCTGTCTCACGTTAGCTAGGGAATCGGCTTGGACTCGGGCGGCCTGGGAGGCGCAGAACGCCCTTTTGAAATCAGCTGAGAAAGTCTTCCAGGAGCTGATTGACTGCCTTTTACTCTGCTTGAACCACTGCCTGGCAGGTCCGGTCAGTGTGGAAGGGAAGATCAAGCAACGCAGCTCCGTGCCAATGTTATGGGCCATCATTAGGGTGTTGAACATCCCTAAATGGTCCGACGGGTCTCCATCCCCGTAGAACTTTGACAAGTGGGGCATACGGAAACCAGATGGGTATGCCATCGCTGTTATATTGGGGGCAAAGAGTTCCATTTCGTCACCCGAATCATATTCGTCTTTTTCTTTTTCTGATAGGAGCTTCCTCATCAGTTCCTCCATCTGAGTTAGGTGCTCGAGGGTTTGGTTCTGAGATCCTGGGTTATTCCGGGGCTGTTCAACAGCTCCGGACCCATTGTACATATTAGGTGGGTTTTTGCCCATCCTATCTTGAGATAGGTTATTTGGGACATTCCCTCCGTTACGTACTTCGGATCGGACTCCCGCCGAGCGGGCCGGGCTACCATCTCTAGCTCGATCCTCTCTGTGAGAGTTGAGGCGATCTCGAAGGTCGCCTCCCTGGGTGGTCTGGTGACTTTGTGCTGAACTCAGTCGCTGACGCAGGTCTCCTCCGGAGAGATCACTCCGGCGGCTGCCGGTCCATTAACTCCTGCTGGATAGGCTTGGAGTGCGTCTTTGGCGGTGACGACCTGATCCTTCCCCCGGCACCCTGCTATGCCAGGAAGGTCCCGCTGATGGCGGGTCCCTCCTACTACTCCCGTAAGCCGGGACGTCTCGGACGGCTGAGGAGACGGATATCTGATTGGAGAAGGAGGATGCCTGACTGGGGAGGCGATCCTAGTTTCGTTTGGACGGATCAAATTTGGTGGGGGCCTTTCGGCCCTGCCAGCTTGCTGGTCCCGCTCTGGGCGAGCTGGACGAGGCGCAGGACGGTCTTCTAGGACGAGCTGACGTCGCTGGCCCTCCCCAGATCTCCTTCGGGAATTTCCTCGAGCTCTCCTGGGCGTTCTCGAGGAAGGTTGTGAACTAGGAGTTAACGTCCTGACCGAATGACTGTATTGCTGTTGTCCGGTTCCAGGCATTTCCCTGAAGTTTTCCTCTTGATGGTGCGATGAAGGGGTGGAGTTGGCTGCATGAGGTCTATCCGAACGGCTATGCCTGGGCCGATTACCCCGGTGAGACATAGGAGCCTCACCTTGCCTCTCTCCAACGTTAATGTTGGTTGTGAGAGGGGGTAGTCGGGCCAGAATATCCTGGATTTGCCGACCGGCTGCTGCTAACTGGCTCCTCAGTTGAGCATTCTCCATCTCCACCGCAGTATAATAACACAGGTTCGGATTAGGTGGCTGGGGCGCTGAGCTACCAGTGTCGTCTTGGCCCGCCGGCTGCTTTCCTGGCCTCTTTTGGACTTCAGGAATTTGTTCATCAGGGATGGCAATATGGTGGGCCTCCTGCCCCTCCTACTGCTCTATTTCGTTGCCATGCCTGGATCGAGTGGTCACCATAGTTGGATGTTTGTGGCAGCACTAATTGAACTTGCTCTCAATGAAAGCACCAAACTGTTGACGCGGTTCTTCGCCAACATGTAATTAAGAGAAGAAGAGAAAGGGATTAGTGCTGAAAGTAGAACCGTCACAGATATGAAATCTTAGAGGATGAACTTGGTGACTCAAGACACGTTTTTAAGTGGTTCAAAGGTTAAAATCCTTCTACTCCACTAGTCAATATTATTGCTCTATTCTGGGTATTTGGTTACAAAGTATATATCCCTTTAGAGACTATTTTTTCCGACCCTTACCAACTCCCAGGGTCTCCATATTTATAGGAGAAGGCACCTGGAAGTTGGTAAGGAGGTCATCCAGTGACCTTCTTATTTGTCATATCAACTCTGTGACATTCATGATTAATTCCTAAACCTGACACATAAGTATGGTCAAATTGATAGGTAAGGAGATAATGGGCCGCACGGCCCAACCCAGCTGTGGGTGTCTGAATACGCACGTTCCTACTGCGTGTCCGAGAAGTTAGGGAGATATCGGACACGTGATGTCAGATATAGGCACGTTTATCTTGCGTGTGTTGACATTACAAAGGGTCAGAGATCCATGAGAAGCTCGTACCACGAGCTTCTCCCCTGACCCGACCTTCGGCCTTCAGACTCCTTCCCCCAGTCTTGGGAAACCTTGGCGAGTCCTTGAGGATACCTCGAGCTAATAGAGTACGACCTCGAAAACAGGAGCTCCGGCCTGGGGAAATTTACGGACTAACCATGATTAGTCCGAGGCTCGACCTGCTAATCAGCCCATGGGAAAACCAGGGCGTACATCATTTTTCACCACAGTCATTCCACCCTTCTTAGGTACCACTTGCACATGGCTCACCCATGCGCTATCAGAAATTGGGTAGATCACCCCAACATCCAACCATTTAAGAATTTGCTCCAATACTACTTCCTTCATAGCTGGATTAAGTCTTCTCTGGGCCTCTATGGATGGCTTGCTATTCTCCTCCAATAAAATTTTATGCATCACTGTCGATGGGCTGATTCCTCTAATATCTGCCAAGGTCCACCCAATGGCCAATTTATGCTCCCTTAGAACCCTCAACAGTTTCTCCAATTCTACCTTTGACAGGTCAGCTGACACAATGACAGGTAAAGTTTCATTCTCTCCCAAATAAGCATAGCGCAAGTGATTTGGGAGGACCTTTAATTCCAACGGCGGTGGCTGCTGAATGGAGGTTAGCGGTTTATCAGTCGCATCTGCTAATTCTTGAAACTTCTTCCAATATGGTAAGAAAGAGTTTATCCAGTTTACACATTCTCTGATCTCAGCATCATCATCATCATCGCCCTCATCACCCAATAATACTGCCTCTAAGGCATCACTGCTCATCCTTCTCTTGGAGACTGCCTTTTCTATCACATCCACACTAAAGCAACTGTCACTAGCCACCGGATACTTCATAAACTTGAAGACATTAAAGACCACCTCATCTCCTTGAACTCTAAGCTTAAGCTCTCCTTTGTGAACATCAATAAGAGCTTGGCCTGTGGCTAGAAATGGCCTACCGAGAATAATTGGGACATCTGTGTCCTCCTCCATGTCCAGAACAATAAAGTCAGCTGGAAATATGAACTTATCCACCTTCACAAAAACATCCTCAATAATACCTCGTGGATGTGTTAATGATCGGTCTGCGAGTTGTAAAGTGACAGTTGTTGGTTTTGCCTCCCCCAAACCAAGTCTTTTAAACACAGATAAGGGCATTAGATTGATACTTGCCCCCAGATCACATAAGGCGTGCTTGCATTCAAACTTGCCAATGGTGCAAGGTATGGTGAAACTCCCCGAATCTCTCAGCTTTTGGGGTAACTTCCTTTGTAAAATCGCGCTGCACTCTTTAGTGAGTGCTACAGTCTCATAGTCCTCCATCCTTCTTTTCTTTGACAGAATCTCCTTCATGAATTTAACATAGCTGGGCATCTGCTCCAAGGCCTCAGCAAAAGGAATGTTTATGTGCAGCTTTTTAAATACCTCTAGAAACTTAGAAAACTGTTTATCAAGTGTAGTCTTTCTAAGCCTCTGAGGGTATGGAACTCGAACTGGCTGCTCAATAACAACTGGCGGACTTTGTTTTGACTGCTGATGGTCTTTAGTAACCCTTTCTGAATCAGACTGTTCACCCATCTCTTTATTATGAACCACTGCCTGTGGAGGTCTAGGCTGCTCAGTTTGCTTCCCACTCCTCAGAGTAATTGCCTGAACTTGCTCCTTAGGGTTGACTTCAGTATTACTGGGCAAATTTCCCTGGGGTTTGTTATTGAGCATATTGGCCAACTGCCCAACTTGTGTCTCAAGGTTTCGAATAGAGGATCTGGTCTCAGTCATAAATTGAGTCTGAGTATTAGTGAGAGCCAACAAGGCAGCTTGCAGTTCATTAGGCCTCTCAGGTTGAGGCATTGATTGTTAAGGCCTAGGCTGTTGTGATGATGAAGCTTGATGCATAGGTGGCTGAGGCATGTTATTATGAAATTGGCCCTGAAACTGAGGTTGTTGGCCTTGATTATTCTTCCACGAAAAATTGGGATGATTTCGCCACCCAGGATTGTAAGTATTGGAGAATGGGTTATTGAGTGGCCTTTGAAAGTTTCCCACCGCTTGAACTTGAGCATGATCCATTGGGGTGTTATTATTCATACAGATAGGGCACTGATCGACAGAATGAGCACCACCACACATTTCACACCTCACTGCCATCTGAATCGAATTAGCAGATACACTGCTCTATTGTAACTGCTTTGTCAAAGAGGCTACTTGCCCTGTTAGAGCAGTGATTGCATCCAGCTCATGCACCCCAGCTACCTTTCTAACTCCTGATGATCTTTCCTCAGACCACTGATGATTGTTTGTGGCCATGTCCTCTAGCAGCTCATAAGCACCAGTTGCACTCTTGCTCATAAAAGTGCCACCTGCTGCAGCATCAATAATGGTTCTGGTTGTAGGACATAAACCATTGTAGAAATTCTGTACTAGCATCCACTGTTCAATGCCATGATGAGGACATCTTCTCAGGAGTTCCTTAAACCGTTCCCAAGCTTCATACAGTGACTCTCCATCATTCTGGCAAAAGTTATTGATCTCTCCCCTCAATTTAGCAGCTTTGGACGGAGGGAAGAATTTAGACAAAAATTTATGAGCTAGATCTTGCCAGGTGACAATAGAATTTGGCTGCAGCGAGTTCAACCAACTTTTGGCTCTGTCCCTCAGAGAAAATGGGAAAAGCCTCAGCTTAATTGCATCGTCACTCATCCCATTATATCTGAAGGTTCCGCACAACTCCAGAAAATTTGACAAATGGGTGTGAGGATCTTCAGAAGGTAACCCATTGAATTGCACAGAGGACTGCACCATTTGTAGAATAGCGGGCTTGATTTCAAAGTTTTTGGCCTCTACAGCTGGTGGGCGTATACTATTTTGTACTCCCGTCAGAGTGGGTAGCACATAATCTCTCAGGCTCCTCTCAGCATTGTTCTGAGCCTGACCCCCTTGTACAATTCCAGGAATTAGAACATTCCTGCCATCCCCTTCATTCTGTGCCATCTTCACAGATTTCTGGGCCTCCCTCTTGTTCTTTCTGACTTGCTTGCAAGACTTTTCAATCTCAGGATTCAGAGGAACAAGTGTGTCTTTTCCTCTTCTGCCACGCATATACCAAAATTCACCTGAGATAGACAAATTAAGCAACTAAGCAGATTAGAAACAAGAGAAATTAAAATCAAATTAGAATAAAAATTAATTAGACTGATATTGATAATTATTTTCAGTCCCAGGCAACGGCGCCAAAAACTTGTGGCGATATTTTTTTGCTATGCAAGTGCACACAGTCGCAATTCGTAATAAAATGGTAAAACCAAGTATCGTCCTCAAGGACTGATTTACCAATTACCAGTCAATTAATTTCTTGTTCTATTTGATGAATTGAAATTCTTGATTTTTGTAAGTGCAGCAAGAGAAACTATAAAGTGCAGAAACAATAATTGAAAATTGAATGGAATAACAACTAATAGAAAAACTTTTAATTTAATCACTGAGAAACAATTAGGATATTCAATCTCATCAACTATCCTCCCTATTATTCTCTAATGCAAAGTGTAAATTCTTCTTCTTTTTACCTAATTCAATTAACAAGTTGATACAGCAGTCTATAATCATACTATGAATTATAAACTCAACCTAGGTGACAATTTCCTATATTTCTATGGTAAATTGAACCACAAAGGTAGCATTAATCTCGACAACTTAATAACAGTTACACAATTAATTCAGATACTTTCGTTCTAAATTAGAATTATGTCCAATATAACCACAGCAGAATTAAATCTCACTTCTCAGATTTTGACTTAAAAAACATATGTATATGACTAAAGATGGCCAATCAATAATCAATCTATAAAAACAGGTTATATGGAATTGAAAAAGATTGAAGAAGAAGAATATTAAAATTGCATTAGTTCATAACATGGATTCAAGTGATTCAATGTAACGCCCTGGATAGCCAAGACCGTTACACTGTGTGTTTATAATGTGCCAAACTTGCTAATCAAGTATTTAAAGTAAAAGCGTGTTACTCAAATAGTAGAGGAACTAAGGTTAAAAGAGTTTTGGTCTCAAAAGATACATTTTCATTACTAAACATTGTTTATGTACAAGGGATCCCAAAAATGACAGTTTAAAAGTCATTTACAAAAGTTACAAAGTCTATATACATCAACAGCCATACTAAGGCAAAATGAGTGGTTAGGTAATCTCCGTCCTGACACACTCCTCGACCGTGGTGATCGAACGGCTGGCTATGTACATTTCACCTCGGAGCTCTCCACCTCAGGCCTGGTCCAGCTTGCCCTTACCCTTACCTGCACCACGAAGCACCCGTGAGCCAAGGCCCAGCAAGAACATATATCAATAATAGAGCATGCACATTTAGCTGTCAAATCAATCTCACTTATAACATCTCATAAACTCAAGCATATCAATAGTCAAGTATTTCATATACAGAGCATTTCAACTCATATAACACAATGCACAGATGATAACCAGGGCTAGCGCTCACAAGCTGCTCCCTCTGTTATCCTTTCGTTTCTGGCTCCCAGTGGCCAATTCGCGTCCCATGCGCTAAATTCATGAACGGTACTCTTAGACCGCTTACACGTGTCCCTTGGCATAATACCAATGATGACACAAAACAATTCTCGGGAGCACTTAGTCCCATCACAATCATACATTCGGGTGCAGTGTTCTTACCTTTCAATTCGCTGGTTTCCGATATCACGTAGCCACAAGCACGGTCCTCTATCCCGAGCTTCTCCAAAGTCCTAATCAAACACAAATATAATATTCCTTGTCATTAACCAATCCAAGACTACCTTCCCGGTACCTAATCCACACTCTTGGAACCCCCAAAACCCTAGAACAACATCCCGGAGACATCCCCCGAACCCCCGGAGCAAAGGTCAAAAATTGCAAAATATCACTCCCTGAAATTTGCCTTGTGCCGCGGCACCACATTCCTTGTGCCGCGGCACCCACCTCCAGAGACCCCTAGGCCGTGGCAAGCAAAAGCCGTGCCGCGGCACACCATCGCAGACCCAGATTTCTGGGTTTTCCTTCGCATTTTCCCGAGCTCCAACCTCACCAATTCACCCCAAACTCTATCCTAAGTCCCAAAACCAACTCTAAACCCCTAACAAACCTCACAACAACCCAAAGACATCATGCCTAAGCTCACTCACACCTTCAATCCTAAAATTCACTCTTGAATTCCCACTTGACAACTCAAACCAGAAAAGTTATGCACAACTTGAATTCAAGCACAACCCACACTTCCAATTCCCTAAACCTTAACAAAACAAATCTAATAAACATACAGAGACCTTACCTTAAGTGATAGGTTCAACCTCCAGCTCTTGACCTTCTTCCCCCTTGGTTTCCAAATTCTGAAATTACATAAAACCAGCCACCAACTTATCTCAATTCACCTTCCTTAACTAAAATTCAGACTTAAAACTTGGATATAGCATAATCAAAATCTTACCTCTGAGTTTTCTTGGCCTAAACTTGGTTGATAACTTCAGACATCCCTTGATTCTCCTTCCAAGAGTCTAGATTTCTGCTTCTCCTTTCTATCTCCTTTTTGTTCTAATTCTAGGTTTCCACCATTTAGCATAAACCCCTCTCCAAAATATTATACGTATATGTTATTCCCTCAGCTCAAACTCATCTATTTACTACCAAATTACCATTTTAACCCTCCATTAATATCACTTACTAACTAGACCTCAAGGGCTTATTTGTCCTTTCCCTAACTTTGCAATTCTACCACTTTCCCAAAGAAACCTGTTACTTTCTATAGTTACTAATGGTTACACAGGTTACCAAGTCACCAGTTACCTTTATCTAGTTTCCTAGGACCGCCTTGGCACGTGCACCACGTTTGTATCACAGCACCCACACAGTACAATTCACATATCATAATTATCACATAATATAATTCACATAGTCATATAACATGCTTAAAATCATAATCATACATCTTAATCATAATAATCACACATAATTCCCATCATGCCCTCCCGGCATACTAATCAAGGCCCTTAAGCCTTATTAGTGAATTTGGGTCGTTACATTCAATTAAACATCCTAAACAGAAAATTAGTTCATAGTCATAATGCTAATCACAACAAAAATTAAAGATAACATCAGGAAGAAGAAGAAAAACATGTAAAAAAATACTCTAAGCCTGAGCCTTCAAAACCAGCCCTTCTCCCTCGTCCGTACGTATCTCTTTTCTCTTCTCTTTCGCCAAAATAAAACCTAGGACTTCAAATTTTAAAGAGGCGGGCCGCGGCTCTACATACACTATGTCGCGGCCCGTGTCCAATTTCCTGGGCAAAAGGCCCTCTCCATGCCGCGACATTAGTTAGCCATGCCGCGGCCCGTGTCGACGAAATCTGGGTTGATGCTCTTCAATGCCGCGGCCCTAGGATTTCCTTCAAAACATTGGTTCTGTTTCCCACCTAGCTGCGGCTCCACTTTGCTCATGCCGTGGCTCTTAAGGGATTTCTCAATTCTTCAAGTTTTCATCCCAAAAATTCACCAACACTTCCAAATTATGTTGAGAACCATTCTTTATCGAAATATGATGAAAAACTTGGTTATTTATTCCCTTTCTTTGGCATTTTCTTCCACATGCTGAATTCTTCCTAATATTCACAAAGACAGACAAACAAAGCATAAATCCGCACTAAATGAAAGAAAAACGAAATAAAAGACTACTAAAAACATCACCAAAACATGATAAAAACTAGACTCAACATGCTCGTATGACCGAACATAGCATAACACATTGTTAAGATTTCACAAAATAAACTATATTTTTAAAAAAAATACTCTAAGTATCATAGTATGCTTTCCCTTATTTTGATCGTGTGTTTACATATGTCTATTGATATGTTTTGCTCATTTAGTATCTTATATGCCTCCAAGTGATCGAGGAGCTTAAGGTTCTTGGTCACTTGCCATGACCAAGTCATGTTCGAACATTACTGCTCGTGTACTTTATAAACAATTAATTATAATATAGCAAAACAACACACGCAATGAGAAAATTCTTGTAATAAATATAATAATTGGCAAGAATAACTGGCTGCGCAAAGTTCCTCTTATTTCTTGTAATAGAATGGACAAAATCGTGTCTATAAGAGTGATCAAAATTTATCTTACACTTAGAAGCGACCAGTCATTAACTGACCAGCCCATGTTCACAAACTTGTAAAAAGTAAAATTAATACAAACCAACTCTTTAAAAAGAATTTTTTATTGATAATACTTGCGTAGGTGTTCTCCATTCCAATCGTAAAGAACAATATCTCCATTTAAGCGAGCAAGTTTATATGTGCCTGGTTGAAAAATTTCTTCAATTTGATATGGACCTTCCCAATTCGGGCCAAGTACTCCATCATTCTAGTTGCGAGTGTTGAGAAAAAACTCTTCTAAGTACCAAATCTCCCACGTCAAACTTTCTTTCGCGTACTTTAGAGTTAAAATATTGAGCGACCTTTTGTTGGTAAGCTGCAACTCAAAGTTGAGCTTGCTTGTGCCTTTCATTGACCAAGTCCAAAGACTCCATTAAAAATTTGTTATCGTGCTCTGGTTGTATGTAAGCCTTCTATGCGATGGTGGATCTAGCTCCACGGGAAATATGGCTTCATACCCATAGGCCAAAGAAAATGGCATATGGCCTGTTGCTGTTTGGTGAGATGTTCTATACGACCACAATATTTCTGGAAATATCTCTGGCCATGCCCCCTTTGCTTCTTTGAGCCTTTTCTTTAGTGTGTCCTTTAGAGTTTTGTTAACAGCTTCAACCTGTCCGTTGGCTTGTGGATGGGTAACTGACGAATTTTTTTTTGTAATATCGTGCCATTCGCAGAAATCAGTGAAAAGGTTGCTGTCAAATTGTGTGCCATTATCTGAGATAATTTTTTTTGGAAACCCATATCGACATATAATGTTTTTGACGATGAAATCCAATACTTTCTTGGTCGTGATTGTTGTGAGTGGCTTAGCTTTGGCCCACTTAGTGAAGTAGTCAACAACAACCATTGCATACTTCACATTCCCTTTTCATGTAGTCAAAGATCCGATCAGATCAATCCCCCAAACTGTGAACTGCCATGGGATTTGCATCTGTTTAAGCTCATTTGGGGCTGTTAGTGGTATCTTGGAAAATATTTGCCACTTATCACACTTTTTAACAAATTCCATAAAATCTTCCATCATGGTAGGCTAGAAGTATCCTTACCGTAGAATTTTCTTTGACAAACTTTGCCCCCCCAGCATGATCTCTGCAGAAACCTTCATCTACTTCTTGCATCAAGCTCTTAGCTTTTTCCTTAGAGACACACCATAGTTAAGGCAATGAGTATCCTCGTCTATACAAGACTCTATCGACCAAAATAAACTGAGTCAATTGTCTTTGAAGTGTACTCTCCTTATTCCTATCTGCTGGTAATACTCCTTGTAACGCCATGGATAGCCAAAATCGTTACATTGTGTGTTTATAAAGGTGCTAGACTTGCTAATCAAGTCATTTAATTAAAAACGTGTTACTAAATCTATAATGGAACTACGGTTAAAAGATTTTGGTCTTAAAAGTCGCGTTTCTTTTTAAATATCATTTCCTGTTTACACGGGATCCCAAAAACAATAGAATTAAAACCATTTACAAAAGATTCACGATTTAAATACAATACCATCCATACTAAGGAAAAATAGACAGTTCAGCTATCCCTGTCCTGATCCACTCCTCGGCCAAGGCGACCGAACAACTGGCTATGTACATTCAGCCCCGCAGCTCTCCATCTCAGGACTGGTCTAACTTGCCTTTGCCTTTACCTGCACCACATAGCACCCATGAGCCAAGGCCCAGCAAGAAAACACAATAACAGAGCATAAGCAATCAACAGACAATCCAATATCTCAAATTGCATAAACATGTTCTCAACCATATAAACATTCAAGATAACCAAGTATTCAACATACTAAACATATCATACACCAATTCACAAATGATAACTAGGGTTAGCGCCCTTAGGCCGCACCCTCCGTTATCCCACTGACTCCAGCCCGCTTAAACCGAGCTCAGTGAATATTATGCTATCCTCAGCTACTAGTGGCCTAGCCGCGCCCTGTGCGCAAATATTGTGTACGACACCCTTAGGCCGCTATCACATGTCCCCATGGCATAATACCATCATTGACATTATACAGATATCGGGAGCTCTTAGTCCCATCGCAAACATATAACCGGGTGGAGTTTTCTTACCTTTGGATTTGCTAACTTTGTTCCCTGTGATCCTTGAGCATGATCCCCTCTTGAGCCCCAGCGCACACCTAGTCACAACCATAGATCAAAATCGTCACCAAACCTCATGTCCGAACCCTAGCCTCGAGACCAATCCCGAGCCCTCGGGAAGCTCCAATTCCACCAAATGGGGTGGTGGAATCGAGCCTCGAACCCCCGGGCAAAAGCCCTTGAAAATAACTCAGAAACCCATTTCTGGAAACAGGGTAGCGCTACAGCGCTCTAAGGAGGGTTCTACAGCGCTACAAGCAGAACCAAAACACCCTCATAATGCTTGGCCTAGCTCTACAACACCCAAAGGCTAGCGTTGTAGCGCTAGTCACAGAGAGCCACTACTGTATTTTTCCTTCCTGCGTTTTCCTTGAGCCAACCCTTACCAAAACTTTTCCAATCCCCAACCAAACTTAAAATCAAGCTTGTTAACATACTCCACTCATCCCAAGCATCCCAAATACTCAAAACCCAAGCACATGCATCCCTAATCTCAAAATTCACCATAGCTAATCCTAGACTCAGAAACTCAGCAGAAACCATCAAAACTTCAAAGTTTAAAGCTTAGAATTTTATACCTTTAATGGAAATTCGACTTTGAGTTAGCTTCTAGAACTCCTTAGCTTTCTCTTCCTCAATCCTTGGCTTGAATTCCCCTAAAGTTCCCATCAACTAAGCTTAGACACTATGGTTCAAGCAATCCAAACCAGAAACTAAAAACTCCAAAGTCTTACCTTAAGTGATGGAATGTTCTTGCTAAGCCTTTGCCAATCCTTCAAGCCTAGCTCAGAATTCTTGTTGCTTAGCCTAACCTAACTCCCCTCTGAGATTTGCTCCAAGAAAACCCAAGAAAATGATGAAGGTAAGCACAAACCGACCCTTGGAAAAATGCCCTACTTTCTTCCCTTTCTATTTTTCTTTCTTTTCTAAGACTTCTACCTTATTCTACAAATTCCACTAAACATAAAGCCTCAGCAATACCTATCTCTTAAAAGCCAAATGACCATAATGCCCTCCCCTTTAATCCTAAGTCTTTTAATCCACTTAGGGCCATTTTGGTCATTTTACTCAATTCCCGCTAATTCCTCAAGTGTCTCTAATATTTCCCTCTTACTTCCCGACACCTAATTAATTACCAATTATATTCCTCGATCTCAAAATAGACCCCAATATATTCACTAAATTCCCATTTATACCCTAGGCTCACCCCGAGTCGAGTATAAATCCCCGCCGTGACTTTTTCGCTAATCTGCTCACTAGGATCGTCTCGAATCACATATCACAGATATATCCACATAATAATGTGGTATCAACAATTATCACATATATATACAGTTATGCCCTCAACGGGCCAAAATTACAATTATGCCCTTTCTAAACTAATCAGGGCCTACATGCATACTAATACACATAGCCATGCATCTCAAATATTCAAATAGCCATACAACATGCCTTTAATCATTAAATCACATATATTTCGATTATGCCCTCTTGGCACACTAATCAAGGCCCTTAAGCCTTATTAGTAAATTTGGGTCGTTACACTCCTTGTTTTAGGTATTTAATGATAGGAGTCATCCATGTGTTTGACACTTGTACCATAAGCGAGGATTTTTCCACTTGAATGCTTGGTGCCAAAAAACGTTCGACTGGTACTATGCTCAAAGCTTCATCATCTTTAACACTTGCTAATTTGGTTAAGACATCGATAGTTGAATTTTGGAGAGTATACTTCTCAAACTGTGCAAGTAAATCTTTTGCTTTGTTCAAATAAGCAACCATCTTGAGACCCCTAGCCTGATACTCTCCCATAATTTGATTAACTACTAGCTGGGAGTCACTATATACTTCTAGTGACTTTATATCCATATCCTTGGCTAGTCTTAATCCTGCGAGCAGAGCCTCATACTCGGCTTCATTATTGGAAGCCATAAAGTTGAATCTGATTGCACAGTGAAACCAATGTCCCTCAGGTGTGATTAAAACAGCCCTGCCCTTGCATTGTGCTCGTTGGAAGATCATCTACGAACAACTTTCAGGTAGGGGATTGGTTTTTATCATTGGTTTCTATTATTGGTTCGTTGGCAAGGAGTCTGGTGAATTCTTCAACGAAATATGCTAAGGCTTGTCCCTTTATAGTTGCTCGTGGTGCATAGAAAATTTCAAACTGTCCTAACTCGACTGCCCAATTTAGTAGCTGACCAGCAACTTCTAGTTTTTGTAAGACTTGCCGTAGTGGCTGGTCGGTAAGCACTATGATGGGGTGAGCCTGAACATAGGGTCGCAGTTTTCTAGATGCTAATATCAAGCATTAAGCCAATTTCTCTATGGGCGGATATCGTAGTTCTACTCCCACTAGCCTTTTGCTTATGTAGTACACTACTTTTTGAATGTCGTCTTCCTCTCTGATTAAAACAACAATAGCAGCATACTCTGTTATTGCTAAGTAGATGTACAAAGTTTCTCCTTCGACCGACTTGGACAAAATCGGCGGTTGCGACATGTGGGCTTTTAGAACCCAAAAGGTCTGCTCGTACTCCTCTGTCCATTCAAAATTTTTGTTGCCTCTGAGTAGATTAAAAGATGGGACACACTTGTTCCCTGATCCAACATCAAAGGAACACTTTAGAGGATTCAACTTCATCTGATATTTGTTCAAGATGTTGAAGCAGTCTTGTAGGTCCTTGATGTGTTCTTTAGCCTTTCTTGACTTGACAAGCATATCGTCAACGTAGACTTCCATGTTATTGCCGATCAGTTCTTTGAGCATATGGTTGACTAGTCATTGGTAAGTCGCACTAGCATTTTTCAAACCGAAAGTCATTAATTTATAGCAGTAAAGTCCCGTATCTATTTGAAAGCTAGTGTGATCTTCATCAGGTGGATGCATACTAATTTGATTATAATTGGAGTATGCATCCATGAATGATAAAATTTCATGTCCTGATGTAGCATCGACCAGTTGGTCAATTATTGGAAGTGGGAAACAATCCTTCTGGTAGGCTTTATTAAGGTCTGTAAAATCCACGCACGTTCTCCACTTACCATTTGGCTTGGGAACTAGTACGGGATTAGAGACCCAAGATGGATAAAACACTACCCTGATGAATTCATTTTCCTTTAGCCTCTCGACTTCTTCTTTTAGAGATTTGGATCTATCTTTGTTGAGCAGCCTTCTCTTTTGTTGTATAGGTGGATAGTTTTTGTCTACATTCAAGACATTGTTGATCATCACTGGGTTTATCCCAATCAAATCTTTATGCAACCAGGCAAAGACCTCCTGGTGTTTCTTCAAAAACTCCACCAATTCGTTTTTCGTTGGTGTCTCTAAGCTTTTATCGAATTTCACAACCCTCGTCGGATCTTTCTCTTCTAACTGGACCTCGTTGAGGTCCTCCACAAATCTAATGTTTTCTTCAAAATCCCCAAAGTGAGAATCTAAGTCCCTATCGTCACTTTGGGCAACACCCTATTTGGTGACTTTTTCATTTTATTGGGCTTGTGTTTCATTTACCACCAGCAACCTTTTTGCAGCTCTATCCCCCGATCTGCCTCTTCTTGCTTTTGTGATCAAGGAATTGTAGCATTCTCTGGTTTCTCACTGGTTTCCCAACATGCACCCAACTCTTGCGTTGGTCGGAAACTTCATGGCCAAATGCCAGATCGAAGCTACGACTCATAGATCAACGAGTATGGGTCTTCCAATCACAACATTATATGGAGATGGATAATCAACTACTATGAAAGTAGTGAGTAATGTTTAGTTCACAGGTGCAACTCCTGCTATGACTGGGAGTCTGATCGACCTTGTTTGTGTGAGTCCTTCGCTAGAAAAACCGTAGATTGTTTGGTTGCATTGCTCTAAATCTTGCACTGATAATTTCATTCTTTCCAGTGAACTTTTATATAGAATATTGACTGTAACACCCTGGGTACCCCACTACCATTCCGGTGATCGGTGAACCGTGAATTTAACTTGCTACCTGAGTTCTTTGGTTAAAGCGTGCTTCTAGGTGTAATGAAAAGGCTAAGGTGGAAAATCAATCAAAAGGAAATGATATATTTTATTTAAAACATAAAACTGTTCATGGGCCCATAAAAACGTTTACAAGTTATTTACAACTCAAAATGGTCATTACTGTTTAAATTTACAACCCGCCGACCTAAGCGGCAAAAATTGGGTAAACCCCCTAGTTCCTCTGAGAACTCCTTGGCCGTGGTGGTCAAGCGGTCGCATATGTATACAACACCACCTAAGCTCTCCACTCAAGGCTGGGTGAGCTTTTCTTTCCCTTTTCCTGCACCACATAGCACCCATGAGCCAAAGCCCAGCAAGAAAACACAATAATGCAAGCATATAATATCAAATGATGATTATGATAATCATATAGAGCATATATCTCTAACAGATGAGTGAATATCACTTTGTGTCTATAGTAACCATGAAGGAGCTTATAGCTCTAATCAGACGAGTGATTTAACACTTGAGGTTCTGGAAAACCATACCGAGTGACTGACAAGCAAGTCACTAACTTAAACAAATGAGAGACTGATGGGTAAGTCTCTAGCTTAACAGATGAGTGACTGGTGAGTAAGTCACTAGCTTAAACATATGAGAGATTGATCGGTAAGTCTCACAGGCTCAACACCCACAGCCATGTGACTAAATAGTCACCGTGGCTCTAAGTGACTAGCCTTTGGCTAGACAAGTGCTTATAGTATTCATCGAACTTGAGGTCGATCCGGCATTAATGCTCTTCTGAGTCATTTAATGCAGATGTCGATTAGATCTAATCTTTATTGGCTTGAGTTGAACACGCTAAGGTTGTTCCTGACTTATGAGACAGCACTGTGTGACCAGTGCCAAGTACCACTACCGAACTTGACTAATGACTCATAGCTTCACAGTTGATACTGACACCTTTGCCAAATCTGACTATTCAGTCAGTACCATACACAAGTGAGCAAGATTTTCTAAGCATTCAATAATCAATCCATGTTCACATTTAAACATTCAACATGCCTCATGAATAACCATGCATGTCACATATGGGGTGCAGTTTTCTTACCTCTGATTCGAGCGAGAATTAATATAAGAATGACCCTTGAGAATGATCAACCTTTAAGTTCTTTAGCGTTCACCTAGTCATAACCAAATATGGGATACCATCAATAAAATGAATAACAAAGGTTACCAAACCAAGAACTAGCCTCCGGGACATCGAACCCCACTAATCCGGGTAGTAGGAACGATCCCGAGGCCTAAAACTGAGTTCCATTGGTCAAAATAGTCAATCAGCCTCAAAACCCTTCTTGAGCCGCGGGCCCCAGCCACACCAGGATCAAGGGTCGCGACACCCACTACCCAGTGCTGCGGTGCCCACTATCCGGTGCCTAGCACGCTCAAAACTCCTCCACCAGATTCTTAGAGCTTGGGCCGCGGCCCCCACCCAGAAACCCGCCATAACCTCATTTTTCTTCATTCTAATCCTTCTGAAAACATACCAAAACACTTCCAAATCCAAAAATCAAAGTTCCCAAACATCCCAATGATCCAAAATCATCAAATCCCGAGGCTCAAACGAATAAAAAACTCAACGATTCACAAAACCCAATTCAAAGCTTAGAAACTCTAAAAACTCAAAACTTAGATTACCTTGATTGGGTTATTGGGTTGTTTCTCGTTAAATCCTTTGGTCAAGAAGCTTCTAATCTTTCCTAGGATCGCTATGCCTCGATCCTCGCTTGATTCCGACTCCTATAACTCAAGATTTCCTCGAAATTGCCTCGAACGGTAAAAGGAACTAACGGGAAGAGAGAAAAGAGTTTTCTAACGTATGATTCTATCTGACGAGCTACTTCAAGCTTAAGTAACCTCATATAAAACCTAATGCTTGGGGTCCCAAAAACACCCCCGGGGACATAATAGTCAAAACTCCCAGAATTTTCTCCTGATCTCAATAACTCTCAATTTATCATCAAATAAACATTCCCATTACTCAATATCCCAATAAATGACCCCGTTATGAAAAAACCTCTAATTTATAATATAAGATCGTCTCATGTCGATTAGCTCAAATATATCTCCATAATAATGGGATCTCATCCATAACTCACAATATGCACCAAAATACACAAATATGCCATCAACTGGCCAAATTACCAAAACACCCTAATAATCAAATGTGGACCCATATGTATGCATTTAACATCATATTATAATATAATTCACATAAACATGCATATTATCAGTTAATGTCATAATTAAACAATTATGGCCCTCCCGACCTACTAATCTAGCCACTAAACTGCATTAGGGATTTCGGGGCATTTCATTGACCGAGCTTCCTGTATCTAGCAACACACATTTTACCATCATGTTGGAAATCTGAACATCCATGGCCAGAGGATCTGAGTGGGGAAATTGAACATGCTGAGCATCAAGCTCAGAGAAAGTTATTGATTCTTCCTCCATTCGGGCTTTTTTGGGAGTTCGCTCCTCGATATTCAACATTTCGATGTCCTGGTCGTGATGTAGGGTTCTAGCATATCTCTCCCTCACCTCACCACTGTCACCTACTATATGCGGTCCTCCGCAGACGCTCGACAATGTACTAGCGACTAGAGCTTGCTGTAGAGGAGGCGAGCGTTGGCGTACATGCACCTGCTCGTTGCCTCTGTGAGCCTCCTGCTGAGAACCTCCACCTTCTCGTACATACCTCCTTAGATGTCCTTGTCGAATAAGGAACTCGATCTCATCCTTGATCTGGTCACACTCGTTGGTGTCATGGCCATATTCGTTGTGAAAACGACAAAACTTGGTCGTGTCCCTTTTGGAGATATCTTTTCTAATCGGGGCTGGCCGCCTAAAGGGAACAGTGGTATGACTGGTCTAATATACTTTAGCTTGGCTATCGATCACGACAATCTAATTGGTGAACCTTGGCTCGTATCTGTTTTGTTTGGGGCGCTTGCTATTAGATGTTCCAGGTTCGTTGTTCGCCCTTTTCCCCATTTTTTTCCATTACTTTTGTCGTTGGGCTTACCAAACCCATTGGCCGCTTTGGTAGGGTCTTCTTTCTTGCCCTGGTCATCCAAAGAAGACTTCCCTTCATAAGAGATAGCCTCCTCGAGCTTGATATATTTGCCTGCTCGATCCAGAAATTCATGATTGCTCTTGACTCCATTCTTTTCCAAACTACTCCAGAGGGGAGCATGGGTTCGTACTCTAGCCTTGAGAACCGTCATCTTTCCCTCATCTCCAATAGTTTCAGCCCGAGCAACTACTCTCATGAATTGATGGATATACCCCTTTAGGGATTTTCCCTCCTTCTGTCGAATCTCGACCACCTAAGTGGCCTCTGTTGGGTGTATTCGACCAGCATAGAACTGTCCGTAAAATTCCTTCACGAACATCTCCCAGGAAACTATACTGGCCACAAAGAACTTGAAATACCACTCATGAGCAGATTCAGATAAAGTGGCAGGAAAAATCCTGCAACGAGCATCATCTGACACCATTTGGATGTCCATGTGTATCTCAAAGTTGTTAATGTGAGGTACAGGATCTTCCCCCTGTGAAGTTGGGTAAAATTGGCATCTTGAATTTTCTTGGAGTCTCCACCACAGCAATTCTATGAACAAATGGAGTGCCCTTTCTCCGATCAAATTCTATATGAGACACTCTGTTCCTAACCAGTTGCTACACAGTTTGATTCAAGGCATCTATGTGGGCTTGTACAACATTTGGTATTGCTGGAGCGACCAGAGCTGTGGGGAAGTACTCGTCATGCCTTTCCCTTCGATTATTGAGTACATCCCTCAGGTCTTCATCCCTTTGCTTTTGCTCGCTTGCACCTAGTCGGCCAAAGACATTGAGATGCTTAGGTTGCCCCCCAACATTTTGGCTTATCGCTTGGTTCTCCATTGGTGGAGGGTTTTGTCGTTCACCCCTCTCTTCCTGCTATCGACCAGCATTCATCCTGGCAGAATCAGCCTCATTATAATCATGGCAACTTCTGAATTGTGGCCTATGAGTGTGCGACCTGTTGTTCGCACTTTTTCCCTCTCTCCCTACTCGTATGTCTTGATAGATAGGGGGACGCCTGCGGTTGTTGGTTAGTCCTCTAACATTACTATATCATGGGGGACCTCTGATCGCAGAGCCTGAATCAACTTGTCTTCTGCCTCCTGAAGGATGTTGTCCCCTGCTAGAAGGGTTTTGCTCCCCAACTGTCTGGCATCTAGGGCTTCTAGGTTGCTGCTCGACCCTGTTCTACCTTTGCTGCTCAGCATTATCTTGACCAGCTCGAGAGGGTGGTTGCTACTCAGGATTTTTGACTGGTCTCTCCTGTTGAGCAGCAGAAGGTTGCTACTCGGGATTTTGGACTGGTCTCTCCTGTTGAGCAGCAGAAGGTTGCTCTGGTCGTTGAGGATTCCTTGGTTGTGGTAGATTATGGTGATACTAGGGATGCTCTGAATGTGGATTTTGTTGAGGGTGAGTGCTAGGTGGCTAATCCGGTTTGGAGGTAGGTGTAGGTTGTCCTCGTGCCAATTGAATGGCTGCTTCTAAGGCTGCAATGGTATCCCTCTGTCAGTGGTCCATGTCAGCTTGTCTCTCATTCAGTTCTTGGCGCTGCCGATCAATCTCCCTTCGCTGCAGAACCATTGTCTCAACCACATTTTCTTGATTATCCCTCAGACTAGCTAATTCCTTTTGCAATACAATCAATTTTTTTCGCAAGGTTTCATCATCCATCTCCTCCTCTTCCAGTTCCACTTGTGGCTCATCTTCTGCTACATCTTGTAGAGAAGGTTGATTTTGACATATTTCTAGAAGTTTGCCTCGCTTTCCTGGTTTTTTTGCCATTGATTTTCTTTAGGGTCTTGATTTCAGCTCTCAATGAAAGCACCAAAATGTTGACTAATGATTTAGCCAATGATACGGAGTCACAAAAACGATAAAGATTTGTAATCTGAATGCCAGAACTAAATGACACCAGGAATTATAGTAGTTCGACCCCAGATTTTGGTAATAAGCTACTTCCACTTGGTGTTTTTATTGATGTATTATGAAACCCGCGATCAGCAAACTAGGGTTTACTGAGTTTCACAAGCTCTAAAAAAGAATACAAAAGTTTGTGTATAGAAAACACTCACTCTTTCTGAATACAAATTATTGCCTTTTTCTTCTTCTTTTTTCATGAGTCCCTTGACTTCTATTTATAGGCTCAAGGATATACATATGGGTTGATGGGCCATGTATATATTTTGATTCAAATAATAACAGAAATCATAATCTTTACATAAAAATAGGGTCAAATATCCTAGAAATATCTGACTTATAACCGTATTTGAACTCTGGCTTCGTTACCACGACCAGACCTGGTCGCATATATCAGCACATTTTCTATCGTATTGTTCAGCATCTTTCTTAAATCCATCGGGCAACTTCTCTTCTGGTCGCTGATCGACCTGGATGTAATCACTAGGCAGTCACGTGTAACCCACATGCGTACTAATTTTGCCACGTGAACAAGTAAGTATTTTTTAAGGTAAACAAATTTTTTTGTTTATATTAAGAGTACAATGGTGAATGTTAATGAACAGTTCAAGGGCTATTGCTATACTTGTTTTCTTTTTAAAATTTTGATCACATGAAATATGGTAATTGTCAAATTAACCTTAATAATATTAGGGTTAAGGAAATTGATGTTGAGATCATTTCACTTCTAAATAAATTAAATTGGGTTACTTTAATAGATGATGAGATATTTGTGACCTTAATTAATGAAATGCATTCAATGAGGAATGCATTGTATCCCTAATTGAGAATAATGCATTCAATGAGGAATGTATGACAATTCTAAAAGGAATTGACAAATTTTATGCATGTAGTGATGAGACTAATGCAACCTTAAGAGAAGGTAAACATGTTAATGCAATTGATGTTGAGATCATTGCAACCTTGAGTGAAATTAATGCAATCCAAGGAAAGGTGCAAGAATGGTGGTATGATACTTGTGCCACCATTCATGCAACCTTTGATAAAATACTTTCCAAAAACATTGAAAGTGCAAAGGAGGGACTTGAAGTCCAAATAGAAAATGAAAAGAGATCCAAGGTACTTGGAAGGTGCTACATTGATGTGTTCTTCACTAATGGATAGAAAATGACCTTAACTAATGTTTTCTATGTTCTCGATTGGGCTAGAAACATTGTAAGTGAAAGTCTATCGAGTACATCCGGTATCAAAATGGAGTTTGAATCTTGTAAATTCATTTTGACTAAATTGGGTACTTTTGTGGGAAATGACTATCCTTGTGATGGGATGATCAAAATTTTTAATCTTAATAATGACAATAATAACATGGCATCTAAATCTTGTAATATGATTAATTCTAGTTCTATTACTTTGTGGCATAATAGACTTGCTCATTTAGGTTATCACACAATTAAAATAGTTGTTAAATGTTGATGAATTAATTGTGATGTAAATGAGCATGATACATGTGAATTATGTGTTAAATCTGAAATGGTTAAGAAATATTTTCCAAGTGTTGATAGATGTTCAAACTTGCTAGATTTAATACATTGTGATTTATGTGAATTAAATGACATGTTGATTAGGGAGGCAATAGATACTTCATAACTCTTATAGATGATTTCTCTAGGTATACTTATGTATATTTTCTTAAGAGTAAGGATGAGGCATTTAATGCATTTAAAATCTATAAAGCTGAAGTAGAAAATAAATTGGAAAGAAAAATTAAGACTCTTAGAAGTGATAGAGGTGGTGAATACTTTTCAAATTATTATAATGTATTTTTTTAACAACATGGCATTATACATGAATGCACTGCACCTAACACTTCACAACAAAAATGGATAGTTGAAAGAAAGAATAGGACATATCTTGAGATGATTAACTGTCATATCCGCTTCTACTAGTAAGGGTATTTTGGTAATCTTGCTTGGGTCAGAGTATTATGGTAATTTTTATGCTTTTATGTGTTTAATTATACGAGCTATTATATGTATGATTAATTATGTATTTTTTATTTTATGTAATTATTAGTTATTCCACACATATGTTTCTTCAAGTGTTAGGGGCTAATAAGTGATAATAGTTGAGATATGGGGGTTAAAGTAGAAATATGTGCTTTTGTGATGGGAAGTGTAATAAAGGAAAAACAAATCTATTAGCTAAAGTAAAAGGACAATTATGGGCTTAGGAAATCAAGTTAGAAAATTAAATCTTTGGGGATAACATTTTAAATAGGCTTTATATGATTTACTATTACAAATAAAATAAATAAGGGAAATTAGGTTTAGAATTTGTACGATTGACTGATGAAGCAGTTTATAAATACTTTAGGCTAACAGATCAAAGAGACATCTCATCTTTGATATGAACCTTGGAAGCTTAAGGATTTGGCAGAGAACGTTGATCACTGTTGACAGGCTAGGAGTAACCATCAAGAAGCAAGGATTGTGAGTATTGTGGCTGTGATTTTGTTTGGTAAGTTCTTTAACACTTTACTATTTAAGGCTGATTATAGATTTAGGGTTTGAAATTGAAAAGAGTTAATCTATTGTGTTAAATGGGGATTTTAGGTTGTTTGCATGTTAACAGTCAATTTATTGTGGGTTATTTATTTTAGGAACATGTTAGGTTTGATTTGGTAGGGGTGCAAGGATGACTGTTTGCGATTTTGACGTTTCTTGGTTCAACTGGTGGACCAACTAGTTGGGATCGGTCGACTGGCTTGCAATTTCTCGTAGGTTTAATTTTGCTCAACTGGTCGATCGGCTGCTATGAACCGGTCGACCAGAATTCAATTTCTGGGGGTTTAAATTTTGAGCTACCAGTCGACCGACTGCCATGAATCGGTTGATCGATCTATCACACGAAGGTACATATGTTTTCAAAAACATGGAGTGTTGGTCTATAAGTTACGGGGATCCTAAATTAAGGCCTTGGGACTTTCAAAAATCTATTTTTAAGTCCATTTGGGTCTTAGGAACATAAGGTATCTTTTTTTACAGTGTTAAATTGTTGATCATGATTAGGGGCTTGCTAAGGATACTTGAAGAGACGTATTAGTGTGTGGATTGTTGCTGCTATCGAGGTAAGAAGAATGGACACCTGCACTCAGGGTCTACGCTCGGCGTACTCAATTATTGTAGAACTTTATGATCTATTTATGTTTATGTTTAAATATGAACGTGTTAGTTGAATGACTATGTTTAAATAGGTTATGTTTAATGTTGTTTATGTGTGTTATATGTATATATGATATTTTGCATGACACACTTACATTCTTAAATGCATGTCTACATTTACGAATTTGCATGCTTATGATATGTTGAAAATTGCATACTTATTTTATTATGTGTTCACTGTACTTTGTCCAATTTTATTTGGGTTACGATCGTTTGCTTGATGTTTTATGCTTACAATTTAATCCTTTACTGTTATATCCTAATTAAGTTATTGCATTATGTTTCTATGTAAGAATAGGGGGTTGTGTCCTAGGCAGCTCTTCTTGTTGGGATTTGGCTGATGGGTACTCTATGTTGTAGGTAAAGGCAAAGACGTGGTTATAGTACATTGAGTTGGAGAGCTTCGGTGGAGGGCGTACATGTCAAGGACTTAGTGATTGTAAGGGGTCGGGCCTGTCTGGAAGTTATTTTTCATTTAATTTTCTTTAAAATATGTTTTAGTTAGAGTCTATGAATTTAAGGTTATTGTTTAACTATTGTTATTGGGTACAAATTTTTACTTTTATTTAATGATAACTGCGAAACTCCAGAGTTTCTTTTCTTTTCAAACATGTGGAATGTCAATCACGTTCACTTCCTTTATAATAAATGTTGTTTTATTTCAAGTTTATTAATTATATGGGTCAGTTAAGGCTTCAATAAATTGTGGTGTTACATTAACTCTATTCTTTTACATGCTAAATTGTGTTATAATTTGCTGAGTGAAGCCTTGCTTACTGCGTGTCATATATTGAATCGAATTATTATGAAAGAGAGAAATGTTTCTCCATATGAGTTATGGAGAGGAAGGAAGCCTAATCTAGGCTACCTTAAAGTGTGGGGTTGCCTTGCTTATTTAAAGAGCGCGGGGCCTAATAGGACAAAGTTGGGTCCAAGGGTCGTTAAATGTGCATTTGTAGGCGATGGCTCAAATATCAATGTCTATAGGCAATTATACTTGTAGTCTAATGTGATAATTGAATAAAGAGAAGTGGAGTTCATACATGTTATATTGTGTTAGCAACTCTCAAGAACCCACAAGTGTTGGAGAATCTCATGAGGAGAAAGAACCAAAGGTTGATGAGCAACCTATATTGCCTCGGAGAAGCCAAAGACATAAAAAGTTGGGATCAAATGAGAAATGTTCTCAAGTGACACTCTACTTAGTAGAGGGAAACCTTGAAGAATTCACATGGAAATTTCCTATGGTTCTTCAAGTTGAGGATGTTCCCAAAACATACCAAGAAGCAATGTCTTCAAGAGACTCTGCATTTTGGAAGGAGGCCATAAAGGATGAGAGAGATTCAATTATGTCAAACCACACATGGGAATTGGTAGACCTTCCAAAAGGTTCAAAACCAATTGGGTGTAAGTGGGTATTTTGTAGGAAATATCACACTAATGACACTTTACAAACCTTCAAGGCTAAATTAGTAGCCAAGGGGTTTAAACAAAAGGAAGGATTCACTTATTTTGACACATATGCACCGGTTGCTAGGACAACCACAATAAGACTTTTATTTTCCTTATCATCAATATATAACCTTTATGTTCATCAAATAGATGTGAAAAAATCTTTCCTAAATAGAGATCTTGATGAGGAGATCTATATGGAACAACCAGAGCATTTTGTTCTAAGGGGAAATGAACATAATGTGTGTAGGCTTTTTAAATCATTGTTTGGATTAAAACAAGCACCAAAAAAATGGCATGAGAATTGATAAAATTATAGTTTCGAATGGGTTTAGACATAATAATGCGGACAAGTGCGTATAATCTAAGACTTGTGATAGCTATGTCATATTGGTGGATCTATATGTTGATTTTGAGTAATGAGATGAGAGGCATAATAGAAACGAAGAGGTTTCTATCTTCTATTTTTAAGATGAAGGAACTTGGAGAGGTCGATACCATTTTAGGTATAAAAGTGAGAAGAAATGGTGATGGTTATGCCTTCAGCCAAGCTCTCTATATTGAGAAAGTGCTTGAAAAGTTTAGTCATCTCAAAATCAAAGAGGCAAATACACCATTTGATTTAAGCATAAAGCTCAAAAAGAACAATAAGAGAGCGATGGCTAAACTTTAGTAAGCAAGTGCATTAGGGAGTCTAATGTACACTGCTCATTGTACAAGAATGAATATGGCATATACGGTTAGTAAAATAAGTAGGATTACTAGCAATAAAAGTATCGAACATTTATAGGTAATTGAGCGAGTTTTAGGGTACCTTGAGAGGACCAAGAATCTAAGCCTCAAACATTCAAAGTTTCCTAAGATACTTGAGGGATATTTCGATGAGATTTGGATATCAAGTGTGGGAGATAATCTCTCCACAACCGGTTGAATGTTTATGATTGGAGGAGGAGAGGTTTCTTAGGGCTCCAAGAAATTTCACACTTAACCATGGAGATCGATTTTATAGCTCTAGCGACAGCCAACAAAGAGACCGAGGGTCATCTTGGATATCCTGATTTCTGTGAACTAGGTATCAACGATCTTCATCTATTGTGATAGTTAAGCCACATTAACTAGAGCCTATAATAGAATATATAATGAGAAGTCTAGACATATAAGTCTAAGACATGAGTATGTGAGACAATTGATTCAAGATGAAATCATATCAATTGCATATGTTAATACAAGTGAGAACTTGGATGATACATTTACAAAACCTCTTGCAAAGAGGCTAGTAAGTTCCACTTCAAAAGGGATGGGACTGAAACACCTAGAATAAAGAGATTCACCAATGATGGCAACCCTACTCCAAACATATTAACATCAAGGGAAAAAGTTCAATGGGTAAGAACAATTCATTGATAAGTGAATAGTTTCAACACTAACATAATTGTGAGTTCCATCAAAGGATGGTTAATGTTGGTTGCAACCGAGTGAGGGTTAAGCCTATGGATTTTAATTAAGTTCAGTTGTCTGCAATAAGCATCTTTAAAGGAAGAAAATATGTTGTAAGAACTTCACCTATGTGAACATAGAGGTGGTGCCGCCGCTCATGGGAGTTGGAGTTTCTCCCTAGAAAGTTGATGAAATGGATGAGCACATGGCCATATGAGTTCTAAGCGAGCGAAGTGGGAAAATTAATTGTTAAGTGGAGGTGTGTGAGGTGCTACTGATATTATCATGAAGGAGTACTTGATTCAATCTTTAAGACATCAATGACTTTGATAAACCTTTGTAATACATTCACTAAGGTAGAGTTCAAATCCAAAGATATTTTATTATATGCAGCAATATTGTATGAGCTAAGAAGAGAGGTTTATATTTATCCAAGTGGGGTAATGTTGATATTAATTAGATATAATGGCTAAGTTGTTTACACAATGAGGTGCAAAACACTTAAGTTGAAGTGAAAATATGAGATTGTGTTGTAGGCATCTATAATTGACTTTTATAGGTTAAAGTGATACAATGAGGTATCAAAGTGTGCCCAAAAGGTTTGAAGGTATTTGGGGACATTTTTTGGTCATGCTTGGGGTGTTATTATAGGGTATCTATGTTGCATCGCCTGTGGGAGGCGACGCAACACGTAAAAGTTCCTAGGAGGAAAAACCCACAGCAAGCGATGCAACGTCTGCTAGGTGGAGATTCATCATCTGCTAGGTGGAGATGCATCGCCTAGGTGGTCCATACGGGACTGTACAATTACGTGACTTAGCTCCAAATGATGTGTTTAAAAGCGCGAATCCTATTGGTTGGACTTAGTGACAGTGCCTACACTATAAATAAGGGTTATTAGACTTGAAAAGCCTTGATCACACTTTTCAACTCTCTTTATCCTCTCTCTATATATCTTTCAAAGATCATAAGTTTTATCCAAGAAACTCAACAAGTATTGCTTGAATTGGTCAATTTCAAAGGCTTGTTCAATCCCAAATCAATTTTATCTTGGTGAAGCTTCAAGAAACAAAGGGAATGCTTGGAATAGGGATTTTATTTTGATCATTACAATACCATTACAATCCTTTTTGAAATTTGTTGTCGTAGGTAAACGTCTTAGGGTTTTAGGTGTTCAGTACATGATCAGTTCATTGTCGGTCATTCCTTGTATCATTATCAACTACATTGGGGTATTCTTCTTGTTTTCCTTCCTTGAATGTGGGTTCGCTTTGTCTTTTCTATCTAGTAGGTAGTCATCCTTCTGTGTTTACGACCACACTTCATTTTGTTGTCCAATAGGTACCAGGGGTTGCGTCGCATCTTTTTATATCTATTTTGATCGCATCTTTAGAGAATCTTCCATCTTTTATAGAAGTGTGCACATCTACCTTGTCAACAACATTAAACCTTTAGAAGGTAATGTTGTGGGGAAAATCTCCCTAAATACTTCGCAAGGTATGACTATCTATCGACTTGGGTACTTTAAAATCAATTTATGCATTTAAAAGTGTTCTATGGTAGAATGTTGACCTTACTTTCTAGTTTCTCTTGTCTCCGCCTCTCGTTGAGTCCATTCTTCCATTTTCTCTTCGTCTTTCTTTCATTGTGGACCGTTTTTTATCACATGCCCTCCTTTGACCCTATATGTAGCCTAGTATTTGTTTCATAATTGCCTGAGGTGTATGCGCCTGTATTCGACACAATTGAATTATTCTTCTTTGTGAGTCATCTATCGTATGTTCTTTTTTCCATTTTTATCCTTTTGTTCATCCATGTTCACTTTTTGGATGTCTCCATTCTTCTCTTGATAAGCGTCCTTAAACCAATTTCTATAATGTTTGATGTCACAATGCTCATCCGGAGCATAATAAACCTCTACCACTTCGATCTTCTTGTAATCATCAGGAGTAGACCCTACTATACAATACAAGAGTTCTTCCAAAAGAGCCTTCATCTTTCCCAGTTCTTCTACATATCCAACAATGAAATTCCAACCTATCATGCCACATAGCAGGTGTTCTGCAAGACATTCCTTAGTGTCATGCCATATGCGAATACCAAAATTCTGCTTGAACGAGACCCCCGCCTCATGACCCTCGAAGTACAGGCTTGGGATGGAAATAGCCCGCACGCCCCAGCATCTCGTGAAAGGGCCTCACGGACACCGTCTCGCCCACATGCCCCTGCGTCTCACGCTAGGGTCTTGCAGACACCCAATCGGCCACACAGTAGGCGCCTCGCCAGGCCATCGTGCCTTAGCCACTCAGCAGGCGCCTCATGAGGCTATCACACCTCGGCCACTGGAGAGGCACCTCGCGCACCTGCCACTGCCTCGCACCCCCTGGTGCATCGCAAGGCCATAATGCCTCGACAACATAGTAGCGCCTCGCGTCCCATAGATGCCTCTCTAGGCCATCATGCCTCGGCCACTCGAGAGGTGCCTCGTGCAACTACCACTGCCTCACGTCCCCCTGGTGCGTCACGAGGCCATAACTCCTTGGCAACACAGCAGCGCCTCACGCCCCATAGGTGCCTCGCAAGGCCATCGTGCCTAGGCCATTCGAGAGGCACCTCGTGCACCTGCCACTGCCTCGCGCCCCCTGGTGCATCACGAGGCTATCACACCTCAGCCACTCGGCAGGCACCTCGCATGCGGATTTTCATCTTGCTCCTCAGAGAAAGACTTAAGATATCGTTCGTATGGGTGCAAGGCCTGCATGAAGAGAGGTGCCTCGCTAGGAGAGGCGCTGCATTCCCAAACAATGATATGCCTTGACGCCAAGACCACGTACCCAAATGCCAAGATGCACATCACCCACGAAGAAGGCCCGGTTCTCCAAACCCCATGCCACGGGGCTGATACGTAGCAGGGCCTCACTACACAAGGCCTATCTCCCAAAAATGCCTCAACATGGAAGCCGTGTATAGCAAATATATTCTATGTTAATGAAAAAGCCACAATGTTCTTCATTACTTACCAAAATGTAAAAAAGCTTGGAGAGAGTTTATATCTTGTAAATAATAGAAGTACCATCAGGTACAAGGCATGCCCATGAGTATGGGATGTACGACCCTGAGGAAGACAGAGGCATGACTCTGACATCCTTTCCTGGCAAGTAGTAGAAGTATGAGGAATGGTGGCACGACCTGCATGTCTCTGACCACAAACAAGCATCGACACCACGATCCTCTGCTCCACCACGACCTCTGCCACTACCTTGTCAGTGTAGCCAAGTACCTTCTTGTCCCCTAGGGCCACCTTGTATTAGAGGCCATTAGAGCCAAGCTATAAATAGGCCTTCACCCCTAAAACTAAGGGGTTGGAAAATTCTTGTAATGCCAGGCTATTCAAAGAGTAATATACATGTTTTCTTTCATTACTCTCTTGCCATTTTTCTCCAAGTTTCCATAAGTTTTCCTAAGTATATAAGTTCCTGGTTAAGTCTTTGAATTTTCAAACCTTAATTTGTTGATGAGTTCTCACCGTCAACAGTTTGGCCCCGTCTATGGGAAGGAGAAGTGTCAAGCCACTGTTCTTCTATTAAATGCGACAGAGAAAGATGCCAAAATGTTCTAAGTGTCTAAAAGAACAACGGGAGGTTGAGGTCCACCTGGATGGAGATCAGCTGAAAGCCTCCATGAGGAATCCTCCACCACTTGAAAATGTGGATGCACCGAAGGAGCCCACAGCGTCTGAAGATGAAAGGGAGGCTTCATCCCTAGTTGTCCAGCCCGATGAAAACTGTCCAGGACCGGCGCCTGCCCCTACGGGAAGAGCATTTTTGCCGCCAAGGCCACCGTAGGTGCCACGCCCTGGCTGACAAGATCCAGGTGCATCAACGCGCAGACCCGATAAGAGCCCCTGAGTGCATTCCATAAGCTCGAGCTCTAGGAATCAATTCTATGAAGAGGAGATACGCGAGTTACACCGAATAAATCAAAGGCTAGAAACCATTTTAGGAAATATGCAAGAGGTGTTATAGGAAAAGTTAAGCATGCCTATTCCTAAGAGAAAAGGGGAAGGCCATGAAGGAGGAGAAACCACAGTCCCTATAGATGATGGGAGGACTCGGATCTCCACTAGCAATACCCCTCGGCCAAGGCAGTGCGGACGTCTCGGACAGGCGAAGCATCCTAAGAGGCCAGAGCGGAGGAACAACGCTAACCCTGATAACGAAGTGAAGGTCACTTCAAGAGAAACACCCCTAGACTTGAGGGAAGAACTCAACTGAAAAAGGACGAATGGGAGGACCACACCTCCTATGGCTCCCCCGGAAGGAAAAAGGAAAGGAAACGCCAACCCATTCAACTTGAGAGAGTCATTGAACAAAAGTAGGCAAGACTTAGACACTGAGATGAGGAGCCTACGGAGAAAGATAATCATCGAGTCTGGGGGGGCACGCTGTGGATGATGAATTTGATTATGAATCGCCCTTCATTAGAGAAATCCAAGCCGTGCAGCTCCCAACCAACTTCAAAGAGCCTCACATGACCCCTTACGAGGGAAAGGAAGATCCAAAATACAACCTTCATGCGTTCAATGACCTAATGAAGTTAAGGGGAATTACTAGCGAAGCCAGATGCCACTATTTTTCTATCACGTTAAAGGGTCCTGCGTATAAGTGGTTTAAGAGACTCCAGTCAGGGTCCATCAGGTCTTGGCAACAATTTTTTGATGCGTGATTACACCATGCCAGGCACTAGCCTCTCTAATGTGAAACAATGAGAAGAAGAGAGCCTGAAGGGCTATATCCACAGGTTCAATATGGAGGCAGCCAAAGTAGAAATCCTAACCTTTGGGGAGTTAAAAATGGCCATTACAGTCAGGGTGCGCCTGGGTAGTAAGCTGTGGGATAACATGCTAAAGAGGGAGGTCACTGACTTAGACGATTTCTATGAACGGGCACAAAAGTACATTCATGTCGAAGACGGCCATGAGAACCTGAAGGAATCACTTGTCAAGCCCTCAGCCCCTGAAGGTTCGAATAAGGCAAAAAAGAAAGGAGTGTATGAAGGGCCAAGAGATGACCACCAGAGGAAGCACAAACACGAAGGTAGCCCTAGGCAAACACCCTACACCTTCTACACTGGCCTAACACATACTAGGGAACATATCTTTGTAGCGAACTAGAATCAAGTCCCCTTCAGGAGACCCCCACCAATGAAGAGAGTCGCTCAAAGAAAGATCTTGGAAAGTACTGTCAGTATCATAAGGACATTAGCCACACCACGGAAGAATGCACTCATTTAAAGGTGGAAATTGAAGAACTCATTTGCAAGGGGCACTTCAGTAGATATGTCCGATGAGAAAATGAAAGACCAGACGGTAGACCACTCTCGCCACGAGCACGGGAAGTAGCCACAGAGGTGCAGGGAGAGGTGAGGACAATCTTTGGAGGACCAGGATTCAGAGAAGAATTAAGAAAGGGGAAAGATAGATATGCCAAGGAAGCCAGACGAAGTCCACCCCCATGTATGTTAAGCTTAGAACAACGACCCTCGAAAAACTTTAAAAGGAAAATGGTTCAATAACCTTCACCGAAGAAGATGTACGGGGTGTGCATTTTCCACACAATGACCCCTTGGTATTAAGTGTACTGCTGGCTAACATGAAGGTGCATTGGGTTCTGGTAGACAATTGGAGCTCTGTAGACATCCTATATCGCCGAACCTTAGAGAAGATGGGACTGGGCATCAGGAACCTAAAGCCCTGCAACACCTCCCTGTATGGGTTTACAGGAGACTCGATACAACCCCTGGGCACAATCGAGTTAGCCTTCACCATGGGAGAGCTGCCCAGATAGACCACTGTAATGACAAAATTTTGTCGTAGTAAGCTGTTCCTCGACCTTCAATGCAGTATTAGAGAGACCCTCCCTGAGAGAATTGAAGGCGATAACCTCAGTATACCACTTGGCCATAAATTTCCCAACTCCTGGGGGTAGCAAGTGTGAAAGGGGAACAGAAAGAAGCAAGGGAATGTTATAACACGTCGCTCCGCACAGTCATGAAACCGCCAGAACCTATGGCGATGGTAGTGCATGGGAGCACAAGCCCGAATGAGTTAAACCCCAGAGTTACTGAGGAGATTAGAATCAATGGTTGTACATATGCTCTTGAGAAGGAACATTGGATAAAGCTCCACTTTTAGTACGATAAATAAAAAAGGTTACCATAGTTAGCCCCCCAACATAGTTGTGAGTCCTCCCCTTAGAAGCAGCAATGAATTAGAGGGGCAACCTAGATTCCCTGGTACGTAGTAAGAACAATGTTTCCAAAGATACCTATGTACTCTGCTCATTTTTAATGAATATGTTTCTTTTTGGCATGCCACACTCCTCATTTACGTGAGCACGTATCTAACTCTCGTGTACCTATCACTAATTGGAATTATCAAAGTGCATGAGCAAAATGATCAAAGTGACCGATGAGATAAATCTTGCCAGCCACTTGGGGGTAGAGTATACAACCAAAAAGGGGTCCTAAAAGAGACCCTTATAAAAAAAAAACTTTGCAAGGCATCTCTTGAGTTCACGAGGATTAGCTACCCTTATGAACTTCAACAGAGTCAAAAGGTTCTACAGGAAGAACATCCTAATAAAGGATGATACCTCCGTGAGAGGAAAGGCCTCAGGAAGAGCATCCACCATTAAGCCTAGAGAGGCCACCAAGCCATCTAGCAAAAAAGGGTCCTAAAAGAGACCATTGTAAAAATAGTACTATGCATAGTGATGAGAAGGACGCTTCTCGCAAAAAATAACAAGCGCACACGATAATATATAAAAGGAAAGCTAGAACCCAAATGGTTAACACATCCTTACAAATACAATCAAGGTGCACCAAAGAGACCATTACTACCAGTCCAAATAAAGTATCAATGAGTTATTAGAAAAAAGAGAGACATATCGAACCCTTTTGGCTCCTGCATACAGGAGTGGACTCAAAAGGACCTCAACCATAAAGAAAAAAAAAATGATCACATATACATATATAAAAGAAGAAAGTCATGATAATGTTGCAGGATAAAGTCGACACCAACCACAACAAGACATAAGAAGGTTCCTGAAGGAAAAAGTAAAAAACCAGGAGAAACCTCTTTGGTATAATAAGGTTCGAATAAGCATACAACCAAATCGAAGTGAAAAATAAAAACTGTAGAAATGAAATCTCAAAGCCTATAGCCGCGAGCATTCCACTCAGCCGCCTTGGTAACAGCATGGTCACCAAAGTAGGAGAAGTCGAAACCAGGATTCTGCCTCCACATTCCATAAAGGGTGCATTCTATAGACTTATACTCAACCTCTGTCAAATCAGTCTCCAGGAGAGTGACCTTCTCCCACAACACCTCAGCCTTAACTTCCGATCTCTTCTTCTTTTTGGATGACGAAGAGGCCTTCGCCAGGGATTTCTCCAGCTTGAGGTTGACATCGGCAAGCTATCCCTAAAGCTCTTGAACTCTGACCGCTAGACAATCCCTTTCAGCATTGGATGAAGATAGGTCCTGTGCCGAGTCTATAAAGCGTTGAGCTACTAGAGAGGCCTGCGAGGAAGCAAAAAGTGAGCAAACAAGGAACCCAAAACACAAAAAAGTCCAACGTAAGATGCATTAACTCACCCAAATTGTGGAGTGCACAAGGGTCTCCCCAAGCTCCACCATGGTAAAATTATCGAGACCTCTCCACTTGGTCTCAGGGATACCCTCGACAACTCGAGCATACCTCCGCACATAAGGGGCTGGTGTGCGACCCACCTTGGATGTCCCCTCCAAATTAAGAGCGCCCATGTGGGCAGGGACAAATGACCCACTCACCGAGTGAGGAGGAGGCACAGGAACATCAGACGAAGGGTACCTCGAGTAGCCATGACTAGCGAGGGCATAAGGAAGATTATCAAAATCATCAAAGGAAGGTAGAACGAAGCGCCCTTGCATGGTCTGTGGATTGCGAAAATGAGAAGTTCTATCGTGGTCCGTAGGAGCAGAGGAGGGGCATCCCTTGGAGGCTGGACATAGCCGAGCTGGATGTTTAGATTCAGGTGAAGCCTCTTTAGGCACCCATTCAACATCACCCTCATTCGAGTGAGGTTCTGCCAGAGGTACCTTCTTCTTTTGCTCAGATATGTGCCATAGCAGGTCCTTCTCTGAAACCCTGGACAGACCATAGTGATTGAGCTTTGCCATAGTAAATAGATGGGTGACCATTTTCATTATAGGGTCTGCATCAAGAAAGACATCTACTGGCACCGCCTCTGACTCAAGAGTTGGGGATACTGAAACTGTAACGACCCAAATCCGCTAATAAGGCTTAAGGGCCTTGATTAGCGTGCCAGGAGGGCATGATGGGATTTATGTGTGATTTGATGAGTTAAATGCATGATTATGATTTAAAGCATGTTTTATGACTATTTGTTTATCTGAGATGCATGACTATGTATATTAGTATGCATGTAGGCCCGGATCGTGTTAGAAGGGCATAACTGTAATTTTGGCCATGATTGGGCATAACTGCATTGATATGTGATGATTGTTGAGACCACATTGTGATGTGGATGTATCTGTGAATTGTGACTCGAGGCGATCCCAGTGAGCAGGCTAGCAGAAAAGTCATGATGGGAATTTATACCCGGCTCGGGGCGAGCCTGGGGGTATAAGGAGGAATTTAGAGAATATATTGAGATTAATTTTGATGATGGGGAATATTTATTTGGTGATTTATCAGGTGTTGGGAAGCAACGGGGAAATATTAGAGACACTTGAGGATTAGCGGGAATTGGGTAAAATGACTAAAATGGCCCTATTTGGACAAAAGGATTAGAGTTAATAGGAAGGGCATTTTGGTCAATTGGCTTTTAGAAGGTTGATTTATGAGGCTTTACACTTAGTGGGATTTATAGAGAGTGTTGGCTGTGGAGAGAAAGAAAGAAAAGAAAGAAAAAGGAAAGAAAGAAAAGAGGGAAAACAGAGGGGTTTTCACAAGGGTCGGTTTGTGCATTTTTGCACCATTCTGCTCCATTTTTCTTGGAGCAAAGCTTAGTGGAGAGCAATGGTAGGCTGTGCATCAAGGATCTTGGGTTAGACTTGAAGATTTGGCAAGAACACATCAACTTTTGTGGTAAGTTTTAGAGATTTCAGTTTTAAGGGTTTTTTGATGGTTTGAGCTGTGTTTTGAGCTGAGTTGATGGGAATTTTAGGGAATTTCTGGGCAAGCTTTGATGATGAACAAGCTAAGGAGGCCTAGGGTTGAATCAAGGTCGAAATTTGCATTAATGGTAAAATTCTAAGCCTTTAACTTTGTTGTTGACTGGATTTTTGAGTTTAGGGTTGATCATGGTAGATTTTGAGATTTGGGATAAATGTTCTTGGGATTTGAGGATTTGGGATTCTTGGGATGAATGGAGAGTGTTCATAAGCTTGATTTTGAGTTTGGTAAAGATTTGGGGAAGTTTGGTTGAAAGAAATCGCAGAAATGCGATTTTGGGTTTTCTGGGCTGCAACTAGCGCTACAGCGCTAGTCAGTGGGCGCTGTAGCGCTAGCCCCTGTTCTGGGGAGGTGAGTTCTACTTGTAGCGCTACAGCGCCCTCTTTAGAGCGCTGTAGCGCTGCACTGTTCACAGAGGTGAATTTTTGGGTTTTTGATGAGGGATTTTGACCTAGGGTTCGGGGCTCGATTCCGCCACTTTGTTTTGGGGATCTAGGACTTCCCGGGGGCTCGGGATTGGTCCCGAGGCTAGGTATTTGGACTTGGGGTTCGGTGTTGACTTTGACCAATGTTTGTGCCTAGGTGTGCGCTAAGGCTCGAGTGGGATCGTGCTCAAGGAGTCAGGTGATCTAAGCTATTAATTGAACAGGTAAGAAAACTATAACACCCGTAGGATAGGGCATGGGCCCATAGTGTGATTGCGGGGCACGGCCCTATATTGCATGTTGCATGATGAGATGATTGCCGGGCATGGCCCTATATTGCATTACATGTTAGGGTGCAGATTTAAATAAATTGGCATTTGTTTGAATGTTGCTTGATTTATGCTATATACGATTATAATGAAATGAACGGCAAGGGCCGAGAGCGGCGTAGGCCGGGTGCGGCAGCGGGGCCGGAAGTAACACTTAACACATGGGATGCTATAGTCAGGGCAGGGCTCGGTGGATACATGTGTTATCCTTACGGTGTGAACCGATACCCCAGGCTTCGGTAAGGCTTCTGGGGCGGCATGGCCGTGTTTGCTTAGTCTAATGGTTGACTTGTTTATCTGTGGACTATCTGATATGATTAACTGTATATTTGCATATGTTATATTCTGCATGAGTTTTCTTGCTGGGCTTCGGCTCACGGGTGCTCTGTGTTGCAGGTAAGGGCAATGACTGAGTCAACCAACCATGAGTACGGAGAGCGTGAAGCGACGCGTACATGTTTGGCCTGCCCGACTGCTTTGGTTGGGGGTTTATTTGAAAATGGCTGTAATAATCTATGATTTTTATAACTGATCAATTGTAAACTTATTTTAAGATGTAAATAGTTTTCAAACCTCATTTTGGGATCCCCAATGTTTAATACTAGAAGTTTTATTGAAACAACGCATTTTTCTAAGATTACAGCCTTAACTTTTATTAGACACACTTTTGTTTCAAAACCTCGGTTAGCGAGTTCATTGCACTGTTTTGTCTTAAAACTCACTTAGTAACGGCTCTAAGGAAGTAGGGCGTTACAGAAACTCTCTGAACAATCAACTAAGTTATCAATATGAGTATAAGTTCCCCAATAAAAAAACTCAATATAAAAGGAAAGACTTGAAGTACTTACTTGGAGATGAGCGGAAATGTTCACGGATAGAAGGGGACCTTTCACAAAGAAAAAGTCTTGCTTCCATGAACCCGGGTTAGAAACAGAACCCTCTATCAAGGAAACCTGAGAGTTTGCCTTTTGTAAAAAGTAGAATCCCTTAGATTTAGGAGTGGGCATGAGATTGTACATGAAATACACCTCCTGGGCCGTGGGAGCGCAACCGTTAAGCTTCATGAACACCATATACAGGCAGCTTAAGGTCAACCATCTATTGGGTGCCAGTTGAAGCAGAGCAAGGTCAAAGTGATTCCGGACCATGATGAAGAACGGGTGAAAGGGAATGGTCCCACCCGCCTTCAAAATATGTTCGCTCATAGCAAATAGCCCTGGGAGGATTATCAACCCGACATTTATTGGAGGGTACCCGGACAACTCTAGCAGCCTATTTTCTAATAGGTGGGAATGATGGTGGATACCAATAAAGGATCGGAGTCCGGCTTCTCAGGAGCGACCTATCGTCTCATTCTCTTTGAATGTCTGCAAAACCAAAGGAAAAATGTGAGGTTAAAACAGAGCACTTTACCTCCATTTTCTTATTCTTTCGTTAGTTTTCCACCGAGGCATTAGGTGTGGAAGCATCAAACACGGGTGGATTAAGGACAAGGGTTGAGGGGAACTAGGGGGGACCTCTGGGCTACTATAGGGAGAACACGGGGCTGGGGGTTCATCAGGGAGGTTTCCCTCAATGAACTCTAGCTCCATTTGTAGGTGAAGAAGGTTCACTCTAAGGCCTGCAATGTGATCACTAAGATCAAAGGAGAAAGGGGCTCCATCACTCCTCAAAGCCGAATCTATCTCGCTCTCCACCACCTAGATTTTATGCTTAAGCTCAGCCATGCCCTCAGGGTGTAGTAGTTTTGGTAAGGGTTGTTTTCGGGGGACCCCGAGTCTAAAAACTCGACCCTCGAAGGAATGCTAGATGACCCCTCACATGCCATAAAGCTGCGTCTCGTTGGAGATATGGGTGCAAGTGTATGCTAGATGACCCCTCACATGCCATAAACCTCTAGATACAAGTGCTCGATACAACCAACTACAGGGTGCAAGGGAAGGTATACGTGCAAACTGGTGCATATACATAAATTAGCTCATGAGGAGCTCCGTCCGAGACAACCCTTCCTAAGTAACGCTAATTTAGACCCATTAAGCGCAGGAAAGGATGAAGGCGTACCTTGAGCGCGTAAAGTCGCGCACCGTCGCAGCTGCAGAAATACCAGGGGTCGAAAGTACACGCCTACAAAAAGAAAGGAAATAGATGTTTTAGTCTCCTAGCACATATACAAATATTTATATATGAAAAAAAAGGGAAAAGAAAGACAAAGTGCCCTTGTGAGGGATATAACCACTCACCTCTTGGAAGCCTTGAAGACAAAAGCACCACCAAGCTAGGAGGAGTAAGTGTAGAAATTATCCTTGAGAAGAAGAACTTTTTATAGGAGGCTCAAACTCATCTTAACCATTGAGTTCAATATTTGATCTATAGTCAAGAATGAAGTCAAATACCCGCATTGGGATCCGCGAAGCCAAATGATAAGTTCACATTTATCCTCAAGGAATCATGAGGATCACCATCCTAAAGTGTGTTAATTCACACCACCAAGGCAAAGAAACACACTAACACCATAAGGGGCTCGAAGGCACCATTCCAAAAAGTCTACTAGAGCACCTAAAGGCCCTCCCCTAGACTGGGGAGCAAGTGTGAATACCAAAATTCCGCTTGAACGAGACCCTCGCCTCGTGACCCTCGAAGTATAGGCTTGGGATGGAAATAGGCCACACACCCCTGCGTCTCGCGCCACGGCCTCGCGGACACCGTCTGCCAACACGCCCCTGTGTCTCATGCCAGGGCCTTACAGACACCAACTCAGCCACAAAGTAGGTGCCTCCCGAGGCGATCGCACCTCGGCCACTCAGCAGGCACCTCACAAGGCTATCACACCTCAGCCACTCGAGAGGCACCTCACGCACCTGCCACTGCCCCGCATTGCCCTGGTTCATCGCGAGGCCATAACACCTCGGCAACACAGCAGTGCCTCCCGCCCATAGGGGCCTCGCAAGTCCATCTTGCCTTGGCCACTCGAGTGGCTTCTCATGCACCTGCCATTGCCTCGCACCCCCTGGTGCATAGCAAGCCATAACGCCTCAACAACACAGCAGCGCCTTGCGAGGTGCCTCGCGCACTTGTCACTGCCTCACGCCCCCAAGTGCATCGCGAGGCTATCACACCTTGGCCACTTGGAAAGCGCCTCACATGCGGGTTGGCGTCTTGCTCCTCGATGCAAGACTTAAGATCTCATTTGTATGGGTGCAAGGCCCGCATGAAGAGAGGTGCCTTGCTAGGTGAAGCTCTGTATTCCCAAACAATGATATGCCTTCATGCCAAGACCACGTACCCAAATGACAAGATTCACATCAGCCACAAGGAAGGCCCAGTTCTCCAAACTCTAGGCTGCGGGGTTGATACGTAACAAGGCCTATCTCCCAAAAATGCCTCAACATGGAGGTTGTGTATAGGAAATTTGTTCTATGTTAATGAAGAACCCACAATGTTCTTCATTACATAGCAAAATGTAAAAAATCTTGGAGAGTGTTTATATCTTATAAATAAAAGAAGTACGATCAAGTACAAGGCATGCCCATGAGAATGGGATGTACGACCTTGAGGAGAATAGAGGCATGACTCTGACATCCGTGCCTGGCAAGTTGTGGATGTGCGAGGAGTGGTGGCATGATCTGCATATCAAACAAGCATCGACACGATGATCCCTGCTCCACCACGACCTGTGCCACTACTTTGACAGTGTACCCAAGTACCTTCTTGTCCCCTAGGACCACCTTGTATCAGAGGCCATTAGAGCCAAGCTATAAATAGACCTCCACCCCTCAAACTAAGGGGTTAGAAAATTCTTGTAATGCCAGGCTATTCAAAGAGTAATATACATGTTTTCTTTCATTACTCTCTTGCCATTTTTCCCTAAGTCTCCATAAGTTTTCCTAAGTTTATAAGTTCCTGTTTAATTCTTCGAATTTTCTGACCTTAATTCGTTGACAAGTTCTAACCGTGAACACCATACTTAATCAAAAATATTTTGTACCCATGGCATTTGTAGTACTATTCTCAATAGTTTTAATGAAAGAAAAAGCATGTAGAAAATCATAAATGGAAAGTCAGAGGATTTACGTGGTTCGGCTGTGAACGAGGCCTAGTCAACGAGTCACTTGTATTACTGAAGGCTTATCGGAATCACAAGCCTTTTAGGGATTACAACTTAGGCAGAGGAAAGTCTTATGCCAAGGCAACAGTGGTGGATCAAAAATAAGGTTTCAAATCCTTACAAATGACCCATCAATGCCCAATTTATTGGTGGCAGAGAAGGACTAGTACAAAAGGTTAAGCAATAAAATTAGCGTTAATCCTCTTATTAGGTGAGAATAACTCATGGGATGCGTGAAAATTTTCGCTGCGCTGGAGGCTATGTGCTTGATTTGGTGAGACTAGCTGGGTTGCTTTTGTAACGCTCTGGTTAGCGAAGACTATTACACTGAGTGTTTAAAATAGAGCTTAACTCTCTAAGCGAGTCATTTGAAGTTAAATGTGTAATTAAAGACTAAGTCAAGGTTAGGTATTAAAAAGTTTGGTCAACAAAGTGATTATTTTTCATTAATAATATCAAGTTCATACACGGAATCCTAAAAGTGGTTACAGATTGATAAAAGACAAATGGAATACAAATTAGTCGTCCTAAGCGGTAATACAGGGTTCAACCCTAGTTCCTCCCAAGCTATCTCGGTTGTGGCTGTTGAGTAGGCGGCATATGTACACACCGCCCCTGAAGCTCTCTGACTAATGGATAGTCTAGCTATCCTTTTTCCTTACCTGCACCACATAGTACTCGTGAGCCAAGGCTCAGCAAGAAAACTTAAATCAACATGCACAAATAAGGAAAAGTTTATAAACAGTAGACTTAGATCAATCAACTCAATCAACAATAGGATATAACCAATAAACTTAGTAGTGATATTCTGCTTAGTCAAACACAAATCTAATTTCATCAACCAATACAGTTAGTTAACTGAAAACAACACTTCTGCTTATTTGTATAATGTTCAGGCCCGGTTTCCTTAGGCCGAGTCCTCTGATCTTAGAGCTTACCCCGACACACTTAGGTCAGGCTACATTTCGCACGCTTGCTATCGGCCCCCAGTTAGGCCGGCCTTTAGAACATATATAATCACAAATATATCGTACACCACAGAATCAGATGTAGCATATACAAGCATGCACTATCGGATATTCTCAAATAGAGTTATAGACATAATTTCACATATAGACATAATCATACTCATATTTATTAACTGGGGTCCAAGCCCCATTCACAACCCGAGTGCAACTTTCTTACCTCGTGTCCCGCGCAGCTAGCGTATGGCAGTCTTGAGCACGATCCCTATCCCTGAGCCCTAACGGTATAACCTAGTGACAACATAATAACGAATAACTATCAAAACATAAATCAATTAGAAGATTTGGAATAATATACTCGCCTCTGAGACCTCGAATGCCACTAAACCGGGAAGTAGAATCCTTCCTGAGCCTTTAGATTTGAGTTCCCGAGCTTAAAGACATGTTTTGGCTATTTTCTTTAAATAGAGTCACGGCCTAGCCCTTAGGGCTATGCCGTGCTACAAGTTAGAGAGCCCCAAGGTCCTCTCTCCTGGGGGGACGCGGGCCGCGGCGCGCCCTAACCTACGCCGCGGCGCGAGGGTGACTTTAGACACCCTCCAGGGCCGGGGACTGAAGAATAGGGCCGCGTCTTGAGCTCGAAACCCTGAACTCCCCTACGTTTTCTTCGAGCCAATCCCTCTGATATCCACCCTAAACATAAACTAAAGCAAGAATTAAGCCTCTACTCGTCAATCGTACACCATAAGTAGTACCACCATCCCAACTACTAAACCAAAACTCTCACACAAATTCAAAATAAGAAATTCAGCCTCTCACTCTAACTAAATAGAAAATTCAAAAAAGCTTCAAGAATTTACCTTACCTCAGTTAATTAGCTCCGACCCCAGCCTGCCATAACCCCAATCTTAGCTCCAATTCACAGCTCTAATTCCCCATCTATCACCTCAAGAATTCAAGGAGCCCTCTCCACTTCAAGGACAAAGAGGAAACGAGAGAGAGAAAAAGGGAGACCAAGTGTATTAGTGTATCCTTAAACTTTTATAGACTACTAGTGCCTAAGGCCAAGTACACTCTTTTGACACAAGACCAAAATGCCCCTTATGCATAGCTTATTGTTTAATGGCCGCAAGGGCAAAATCGTCATTCATCTCCATTTTCTCAATAAACCTCAAATAACACTATGAATTCCCAATTAATATAGACATACCCAATTGATTACCCAAATAACTACCTGTTATCCGATAAATCCCAAATACTGACTATGTTTCCCAAAATACCCCTAGGCTCACCCCGAGCCGGGTATTAACCCCGTTGTGACTCTTCCACTAATCTACTCACTAGGATCGCCTTAGACCACACATCTCAAATATATCTCCACAATACTCTGGTATCACTGATAAAACATATATATTGTAAATATACCCTCAATGGGTAAAAGATTACGAATATCCAATAGTTTATAAAAATGGGCTCGCATGCATATTTAATACACATAAACATGCATAAATATTCACATGACCATATAAACCATATATATCACATTATCATACATATATTCCATTAAGTCCACATTTAAATCATATTATGCCCTTAAAGCACCATAATCAAGACACTTAACCTTAATAGAAAATTTGGTACGTTACAGCTATGGCCTCACGAAGTTCCTTGTTGTGGAAAGGAAGTGGTCCCCCTATCCATGGGAAATGGAAAAGGGGCCACGAGGTAGTAGTGTAACACCCAATATTTTTCATATTACATTTTGGATATAAACAAGAGTTTTCAATACATAAATGTACAAGTGTAGAAATTTAAGAAATTGTAATGGAAAATGAATTTTAAAGTAAAATTTTATGATATTAACGAGATTAAAGAGAGAAATACTTAAGTAGTAAAGTATTGGAACTAAATGCCATATTAATTCAATTGTGGAATTTTATAAAATAGAGAAAGTTTTATTGAAGGGCTTATTTGGAAAGAATTTTTAATATTTCGGGTCCAAACTTAAATTTGAGAAATATTATAAAAAAAAAAAGAAAAGGCCCTAGCTTTATTTTTTTCCCACTCCTCCCTCTCTCTCCTCAAATTTTCTTTCTCTCTTTCTCTTTCTCTTTCCTTCTCTTTCTCGCTCTTCTTTCTTCCTCACATGCAAGTCTCTGCTGAACGACCGACAATCATTTTTCAGCCACTAATTTTCTACACACACTTGAACAGAATACCCACCTCATAGAAATATGAACCTCACTCGTTGAACCTTAACCGGTCGAGTGAAGTTCAACCACCAAACACGATATCAAAGTTCTAATTCGGCCACAGAAGAGCATCCATTAGTCGATCGGTCACCACCATCGTGTTCCTGGCATTGATTGTGGCCTTGTGTGGACTGTGGCCTCGAGCCGAGGGTGGTAACACACGAAGGCTGTTACCTCACGAGAGTTGTGGCCTTGCGCCTAAGTAGATGTAACTCGTCCACATGCATAAACACCCAGCAAAGCCTCTCGCACCTTGCCCCCCATAAGCCAACTAGCAAGGCCATCATTTCTCAAGATTCTTTGAAATCCTTGCCATGCTGATGAGGTCATGCCCTATTAGCTAGGGTAGGTGCCACCAGCAGAGTGTCCCTCCCATATGTATCCCTTCACAGTCAACAAGTAATTTGATACTTAGACAAATATAAAGAGGCTTGAAGCACATGCACATCTGTGAATGGTGAAAGCATTCACTTGGTAGGTGGTACACATATAGGTACGAAATGTATGTACCAACTAATAGGGGATAGAGCATGGGCACAATGTCCATGCCAAACAAGTGGTTTCACTACAAGGATAGTACATGGTGGAGCCTGTACTATCACACTCCTGATATCAGTACCAGAAAAGTAGTGGCGGTACAAAATGGTACAAAGCCTGGAACAGAACCTACAGGTCTCTGATATGCACCAGAGCTGTCCACCACTTCTCCAGCACTACTGCTACATGCACCATGATTTTAACGTCCCGAATTCTCTATTAAGGCTGAGTGCCTTAACTACTGTGCTAGGAGGGCACAATCATATTTATATGTAGAATTAATAGAATATATGTGTGATTATGCAGTGTGATGTCCCAAATTTGCTAGTAAGGCTTAGAGCCTTGATTATTGTGCTAGGAAGGCATAATTGGATTTTTATGTGTTAATCGTATTTACACATGTCCGATTATGTGAATTATATGAGTTATATTACGATATGGCTAATAATGCATGTTCAAGTGTATTAAATGTGCTTATAGGCTCGATTCTATTAAAAAGGGCATTTTCATAATTTCTGACTCGTTGAGGGTATATTTGTATTATATATGATTTATGAGTGAGATCACAATGATATGTGGATATATTTGAGATGTGTGTCCCGAAGAAATCGAGCAAGTTGGCAAAAAATTCACATTGGGGTTAATACCTGGCTAGGGGTGAGCCTAGGGTTATTTTGGTAATTTAGTACATTAACGGGGTTTATTGGGTAATGGAAACTTTTTTTTTGATTATTTGGGTATGATACGCGTTGCGACCCACATGAACTCAAAGGCCTGGGGGGTTCGTTGAACTGCATTAGAGTGGCAGCGGTGGGTGGGTAGCACTGCGGTGCATGTCCAGGGTAGCAAGGGGGAAGGCTCGCTGACTTGTAGATGGTCGTGACGCTTGCGAGGGGCATCGTGTCTGAAAAAGAGAATTTTTGCCAAATAGGGATTTCAAGAACGAAAACTAAATCCTAAAGACTCGGGAAGGATTCTACTACCTGGTTAAGTAGAATTCAAGATCCCGAAGGCTAGAAATTTATCATGAAGGTGTTAAATTGTCTAGTACTTGATGGTTGTCCACTATTTTGTTGTGACTAGGTGATACCGTTAGGGCTCGAAGGTAGGGATCGTGCTTAGCGATGCCATACGCTATTTGCTCAGGACTCCAGGTAAGAAAACTCCACCCAAGTTGTAATCGGGGCTTGGACCCCTGCTAATGTATATGATTGTTGTAGCGTCCCAAATTCGCTAATAAGGCTTTTGACCTTGCTTAGTGTGCCTGGAGGGCAATAAGTGATTTATTGTGTTAATATGTTAAGTTGATGAAAATGTTATTAGAAATGCATGTTTAGGTGAATTAAATATGCATGTGGGCCCCATCTGGTTATTAGGGGCATGTTTATAATTTTAGCCCATTGAGGGTATAAATGTGATAAATGTGATTATTATGATATATTTGTGATATATCTGTGTTGCAAGATCCGAGACAGTCCTAAGGAGGGGTTTAGTTAGAAAGTCACAACGGAGTCGTTTACTTGACTCGGGGCGAGTCAAGGAGCATTTTGGGTATTAGACGTTCTATGGGGATATCGGGTTACGGAAAGAAATATTTGGAGATATATTTGAAGTTAGAGCGTTTAGGAGGGAATATCGGGGAAATTTACAATTTTTCCCTCTGGGACGTTTTTGGTACCCCGAGCCTTTGAGGTAACCTTAGAGACTAAGTCAAATAAAAAAAAACCAAGGAAATACTTAGAAACTTGGAGAAACCGACCCAAACTTTTCTCTTTTTCTCTCACCTTCTCTAAGCAATACCAAGGAGAGCCTTTGAAGATTAAGCTAGGAATTGGAGCTCTAAACTTGGGAGTTAGCTCAGTTTCAACTTGTGGATTCAAGGAGAGGCTAAGGTAAACTTTTAATTGTGATTCTAACCATTGAATTCTGTGATTATTTGGCTGAGTTTCTAGTTTTCTTAAGGTTTTCAAGTTGGAGATTGGAATTGGGATATGATGAGTTTTTTAAGCTAGAGTTTGTTAGGTTTTGTTGCTAAGACTATTCTAGGACTTCTATGATAAATGAATTGGATGGTTAGAATGATTTGAGGGGTAAATTGGCTTGGTTTTGGTAGAAAAATGGAAGATTTTTTTGGGTTCGAGGGGTCGACCCGCGACATTGTTCTTGCTGAGCCGCGACCCTTTAGAACATTTGGGCGCCCTGAAAATAGGGGCGCGCAGCAGCGCGCTGAAGGCAGGGCCGTGGCAGGTGTAGGGAAAAATGAGGCTAAGCCTTTGGTTGAGCTTGGGGCCATGGTGCTTTGTGTGTTTTTGGACCCCAAGGAGGTTTTAGGCTTTGGAATCCAAAAGTGAAGGCCCGGGATGGATTTCATCACCTGCATTGATAGAATTCAAGGTCTCGGAGACTAGAATTATGACCCAAAGTTATTTAATGGATTAGAATATCATGGATGGATATTGTTGAAGCGTTGTGACTAGGGTTTCAGCGAGGCTCGAACTAGGGGATTATGCTTGGGACATCGGTGCTTGGAAAGCTCGAGACACAGGTAAAAAAACTGTTGTACCCGTAGAGCAGGGCAAGGCCCTATAGTTTGTTTGTGTTATAGGGCACGACCCTATATGATAGTGTTGCAGGGCGTAGCCCCACTGAATGTGATTATATGTGTTTAAATATTTATTTAATTATGCTATGTGTGCATATATGTGAATTAATGGCCAGACCCAGGAACAGCAAGGGCCGAGAACAGCGAGGGTCGGGAACTGCGAAGGCCGAGAACGGTAAGGGGCCGGGAGTAGTGTTTAGCACGCAGAGTGCGAGTTTCCAGGGAAAGACCCTAAAGGATACCTGGGATATCCTCAAGTTGTAGATCGCGAACCCAGAGCCTGGTAAAGTTCCTCGGACGTCTTGGCCGTATGTGTTTAACCCATTGGCGGTTTAATTGTATGCTGAATGATAGATATTCATATTTTATCTGATTGTGTGAGTTTTCTTACTGGGCTTCGGCTCACGGGTGATCTATGGTGCAGGTAAGGGCAAGGGGAAGGTCGACCAACCATGAGTACGGAGAGCATGAAGAGGCACGTACATGTTTGGCCTGGCTGGCTGCCATGGCCAGGGGTATTTTTGGGAGGCGCTTGTATTAAACCTAGTTTTGTCGTTTAGTCGACTTTAATCATATTTTGGTATAGTAAATATTTTTAAACAATTATTTTGGGATCCTAAATGTTAAACAGATTATAATTTTCAATGAATGGTTTTTTTACAAAGTATGTGACTTTGTCTATGGTTTAGCTACACTTTTATCTTAATACCTCGGTTAGCGAGCTAATTGCATGTTTTAAACTCACTTAGTAACGGCTCTAAGGAGGTAGGGCTCCCAACAACCTTTAAGGTGCCTCATATGACCCCCTACAAAGGAAGCACATATCCAAAATACCATCTAGATACATTTAACGACCTGATGAAGCTGAGGGGAATCGGTAGTGGGGCGAGATGTCATTGCTTCGCTGTCACATTAAAAGGACCTGCGTACAAATGGTTCGAAAGACTTAGACCGGGGTCCATCAGATCTTGGCAACAGTTTTCTGATGAATTCCTCCAGCAACACCACGCCGTGCGAGACTACATGATGCCAGGCACCAGTCTCGCAAATGTGAAGCAAGGAGAAAACGAGAGTCTGAAGAGCTACATTCACAGGTTCAATATGGAGGCAGCTAAAGTAGGGAGCCTGACCCGCCAAGAGCTGAAAATGGCCATCACAGCTGGAGTACGCCCAGGAAGCATGTTATGGGATAACATGCTCAAGAGGGAGGTCACAGACTCGGATGATATCTATGAGTGAGCACAAAAATACATTCACGTGGAGGATGGTCACGAGAACCTCAAAGCCGGAAAAGGCCCGTCGCCCCCGAAACCTTCGATCCGAGAAAACCAAAACGGTGCAAAGAAGAAGGGGGTTTATGAGGGAACGAGAGATGAGCGACCCCGGAAGCATCAACGCTCTGATGAGCGCCTACATGGCCAATACACCTTTTACACTGACCTCACCCATGCGAGAGAGCATATTTTCATTACGAACGAAAACCAGGTCCCTTTCAAAAGGCCCTCGCCAATGACAAAAGACCGGTCTAAAAGAGACCCCAGCAAGTATTGCCAGTATCACAAGGATATCATCCATACCACCGCGGAATGCAACCATTTGAAGGTAGAAATTGAGGAGCTCATCCGCAGGGGACATTTGGGCAGATATGTGCGCAAGGAGAACCAGAGGCCAGAAGAAGGAGCGTCCCCGCCGTGGGCGCGAAAGGTGGCCCTAGAAGTACAGGGAGAGGTCAGGACCATCTTTGGAGGTTCAGGATTCGGAGGCGATTCAAGGAAGGGACGAGAAAAATATGCCAAGGAGGCCAGATAAAGTCCACCACCGTGCATCTTAAGTTTGGAGCAACGCCCCCCGAAGAGTTTCAAGGGCGAGAATGACTCAATAACTTTCACTGAAGAAGACGCGCAGGGGGTACATTTCCCTCATAATGACCCCCTGGTGCTAACTGTCCAGCTTGCGAACATGAGAGTACATCGGGTCCTAGTGGTTAATGGAAGCTCTGTAGACATCTTGGATCGCCCCGCTTTGGAGAAGATGGGACTGAGCATCCGACACCTGAAACCCTGCAATTCCTCCCTTTACTGGTTCACAGGGGATTCGATACAGCCCCTAGGTGCAATTGAATTAGCCCTCACCATGGTGGAACAACCCAGGAAAACCACCATAATGGAAAACTTTGTCATGGTGGATTGCGCCTCAGCCTTCAATGCAGTATTAGGGAGACCCTCTCTGAGAGAATTGAAGGCGATAACTTCTGTGTATCACCTTGCTATGAAATTCCCAACCCCTGAGGGAGTAGCATGCATGAAAGGGGAGCAGAAGGAAGCGAGGGAATGCTATAACATGTCCCTCCGCACAACCACAAAACCATCAGTGCCGATGACAATGGTTGTGTATGAAGGCGCGACCCACACGAGTTAGACCCATGAGTTACGGAACACCTCAAGAAATGCTACCAGTGAGGCTTCGGCACCCAGTGCAAAGAGGCCCTATGTTTAGTTTGTTCCTTGTTATGTTAGCTTAGTGAGTAAGAATCAAAGAGCCTACCTAGGTAACCTCCCAATTAGATGTAACCCTTTTTTATATATGTCGTTGTAAACCACATGCTATGAATGAAACTGTTCGCAACTTCACGTGCTATTTTTCTTCTCTATGCGAGCATCAGCCAAAGTGCATGCTGAAATAAATTTCACCAAACACTTGGGGGGCAGGACAGGAGGCAAAAATATACAGCAAGCAAGAGGATCCTAAAAAGGACCCTCTAACAGGAGAATCCTAAAAAGAACCCTCTATGAGAAGGATCCTAAAAAGGACCCTCTAGCAGGAGAATCCTAAAAAGGACCCACTATCAGAAGGATCCTAAAAAGGACCCTCTAACAGAAGGAACCTAAAATGGACTCCTAAAAAGGAGGATCCTAAAAAGGACCCTCTATCAAGAGGATCCCAGAAAGGCCTCCTAAAAAGGAGGATACTACAAAGGACCCTCTATCAGGAGGATCCTAAAAAGGGCTCCTAAAAAGGAGTGTCCCTAAAAGGACCCCTTGTATCGGGGCATGGTGAACCCTAACAAACAGGGAGTAGACCTTGCAAGGAACCTCCTGAAGTTCATAAGGATTAGCTACCCTTACGAACACCAAGGAGGCCAAAAGGTCTTATATAAAAAAGAAAACAACAACAACAATGAGCTCCCAAATAAGGGCAGATACTCTCTCAAAGGGAGAAGCCCCAGAAAGAGCACCCGTCGATAAGCCTAGAGCGGCCACCAAGTCGTCTAGCCAAAAAGGGTCCTAAAAGAGACCCTTGCAAAAATAGTACTATGAATAATGACGAGAAGGACGCTTCTCGCAAAAAAATAATAAGCGCGCGCAAAAATATATGAAAGGATCGCTAGAACCCAAGGGGTCAAAATATCCTTATAAAAATAATCAAGAGGCACCAAAAGGACCCATTGAACCCTTTCACATGGGATCCAAAGGACCTCTAGCCTGATAAATAAAAGAGGGGAACTTACCAAACCCCATCATACAGGCTCAAAAAGACCTCAAACACAGAGGAATAAGAGATGAATAACCACACATGTATATATTAAAAAAGGAGTCTTGGTAACATGGCAAGATTTACAAAAAAAAATAATAATCATAATAATATTACAAAGGCTCAAATGAGCATACACCCACAGCGAGCTAGCTGACATAAGTTATGAAATAACAACCTCAGGGTCTCCTGCCCCGGGCGTTCCACACAGCCGCCCAGGCAATGTCATGCTCGCCAAAGGAGGAGAAATCGAAGTAGGGATCCTGCCTCCATACGCCATAGAGGGCGCGCTCTATAGACCTATACTCAGTGTTTTCCCTATCCGCTTCTAAAGAGGCAACCATCTCCTGCGACGCAGCTACATCAGCTTTGGCAACTTCAAGTTCGACCTCTAGGGAAGCGACCCTCTCCTGCGCCATAGTCGCGGTACCCTGGGCACCCTGGAATTCACCCTCTAGGCTGCTAACCCTTTCCTGCAGCATTGTGCCTTTGACAACCGTCTTCTTCTTCCTTTTTGACGAGGCAGAAAATTTGGCCCGAACACTTTTTAGCTTAGACTTGGTTTCGCCAAGCTCTCTCTCGAGCTCCTGGACCTAGGTCGTAAGGCGGTCCTTGTCGGTACTTGACGCAGAAAGATTGTGAGCCGAGTCAGCAAACCGCTGAGCCACAGTATAGGCTTGCACAAGAAAGTTAACAACAACAATGATAAGTAACAAAAACAAAAAGGTGTATGTATATCTATATATAATAAGGCCGACACAAGATGCATGAACTCACCTAAGCAGTAGTGCGCCTTAGAGTTTCCCCAAGGTCCGACAGGGCAAAACTCCCAAGACCATTCCACTCAGATTTGGCGAGGTCTGAGGCGATTTGGACGTACCGCCACTCGTAAGAGGTCACCATGAAATTCACCCAGGGCACCCATTTCGAGTCCAGGGCACCTGGCTGGGTAAGGACAGACGACCCGCTCGCCAAAACAGGAGGGGGCGCAGGAAAATTGGAAAAGTGAGGCACCTGTAGATCAGAAGGGGGTGCAGGAAGATTGGCAAAGTAAGCCCCCGATGGACCAGGGTCGAGGGGAGCCTGAGGGAAAGCGTCAAAGTCCTCGGGGTCGGGGCAAACAAAATTCCCCGGAATGGCATGTTGGCCTTGGGATTGGGAGGCTATGTCCGGGTCGAAAGAGACAAAGGGAGGACATCCCCCAGGAGACGAGGACAGCTGGTGAGGTCCCCTGCGTTCAAGGGAGGCTTCCTCCGGCACATCCTTAGCCTCACCTTCATCCGGGCAAGGCTCAGCCGATGCCGCCTTCATCTTCTTTGACCCAGGGATGGTCCACAACAACCTGGGATCTAAAATCGGGGACAGCTTGTGGAGGTTCAGATTTTCCACAGTGAATAGATACGCAGCCTTTTTCATAGCAAGGTCAGCGTTGATAAGCTTATTCACAATGCCCGCTTCCGACCCAACAACTTCGGGTACGACAAATTGCTCTGCATAATCCACACCATTGTCGACACAAACATAAGTTGTAAAACAATAAGTTTCAAAAAAAGAAAAAAGAGAGAAATAAAGGTATCTCGAGGTACTTACTGGGAGCGTAACAGAAATTCTCGCGAACACAACGAGGGCCTTTCACGATGAAAAAGTCCTGCTTCTAGGACCCCGGATTGGACACTGCTCCGTGTATCAAAGGGACTTCCCTGTTAGCTTTTTGCAGGAAGTATAAGCCCTTGGATCTAGGAGAGGGCATGAGGTTGTACAGGAATTGCACCTCTAGCACCGTAGGGGCACATTTGACAAGTATCGCAAACACGATGAAGAGGTAGCTCAACGTCAGCCAACTGTTGGGTGCCAGCTGAAGTGGAGCAAGGTCGAAGTAGTTGAGGACCACGACGAAGAACGGGTGTAGTGGGATGGTACCACCCACCTTCAGGATATGCTCACTGAGGGCCACGAAGCCGGGACTAGGGCAGCCAACCCGGCAATTGCCCGAAGGGGTGTATAAGGCGTACTCCGGAGGAACACGGTAATGATCTACAATTTCCCTCAATTTGTAGGGGGGTCGTCCCGATCATTAATGGACACCTGTCGTCGTCCACCTTTTGCCATATCTGCAAAACCAAAAGAAAAAGGTGAGGAAGAGACAGAACACTTGACCCTCCATTTTCTCTTCCTAGCAAGAGTCTTCCACCAGGGCACCAGCTGTGGAAGCGCTAAGCTAGGGAAGACCGAAAGTAAGGGCTGAAGAGAAGCGGAAGCGGCCACATGACAGTCGTCAGGAAAGGATGGGCTGGAAGGCTCAGATGGAAGATGTCTCTCCATAAACTCCAACTCCCCCTGCAAATCTAAAAGGGTCACCCTAAGGCTCGCTACATGGTCACTAAGTTCAGGGGGGAAAGGTGCTCCGTCTCCTCTCAACTCCGAGTCGATTTCACTCTCCACCACCCAAATTTTACGCCTAAGTTCAGCCATGTGCTCAAGATGACGGATACGGGCCTGCCTTAAGGAGTCATAGTCTTGGTAAGGGTTTTCCTCAGGGGACTCTGAGTCTGAAGACAAGTCAACAAACTCAACCCCCGGAAGTATGCCGAACGGACCGTCACTGGCCATGAGACCTCATCCCGAAAGCAAAAAGTGGTTCACGTATAAATGAGAGGGTGGCTACAAAACACAAAGGAATAGGCCCAAAACTTCTAGGCACAAACACTCTAAATGACCCGCCACGGGGTGTGAATAAAGGATCATACTTCAAGACTAAATCACGACGGGCTCAGGCCAAAGTACCCCATCCCGAGTGGTGCTAATGTGAACCCAATGAAAACAAGGACAAAAGAGAATATACCTCAAGCAGGAAAAATGAGACGCTGTCGTGGTCAAAAGGAGGTTGGGGGGCCAAAATTTACCGTCACAGTCAAAAAGAGCCAAATGATCAGAAATGCGCGTCTGCAAAAATAAACAGAAAAGATTTGTTAGCCTCCAAATATATGAAGGGGTATAGACATACCAAAAATTATCCCAAATATATATTAAAAAAAAGAGGGAACTATAATAAAAGTGAGGTTGTGGGCGATTGAACCCCTTACCTATTGAAAGGAGCAAAAGTCTAAATACCACTAAACTAAGAAGATTGAGTGTAACTAATAGACTTGGCACTGGGGCCTATTTATAAGAATTAAAGAGAAGAGTCTACCAAAGCACCTAAAGGTCCTCTCCTAGACTGGGGGGCAAGTGTGGATGCTAAAATTCCACCAAGGGAAAATATGGAGGTTTACCCTCATTAGCCTCAGGTAATCCAAGCAACCCAATATTTTTCCCCACGACCCATGTCTCATAGGAGGCCTTAATGAAGATGCCCCGAGTGACCTGAGAGCCTTGCCACGTGAGGGTACCCAACATGCACGAGTACCTGCCAAGGCCACAAGGACCTCACTATACGCGGCCGTCCATGACCCGCGTCTGTATCTCGACTCAACTGCGCACCCCAGCCTCCCACGGGAGGCCTCGCCTCGCCTCGCCTCGCCTTAGCCCTGCGCACCCAAAGGATCACGCGAGGCCCCGTCTTGCCTCGCCTCCTCCATGTGCGCACTTGAAGCCTCGCATGCGAGGCCCCGCCTCGCATCGTTCGCGCGCACCCGAGGGCCACGCGAGGCCTCACCTCGCGCATGCCATGCCACACCACCAGGAGCACCCGTGCATGCCAGTGATGCCCTTAGGGGTCTCGCGTGAGATGGCCTCGATTTGACTACGTGCCTGGGCACCCCGCGGGACCTCTCACACCTAGCCCCCTTAGCACAGCCAGCAAAGTTTAACTCTCATACGTATCTTTTGGAATGTGCCTGCAAACCTAAAGGAGTCAGAGTACGAATATGGTATCCTTGCTAGACAAGTAGTGGGAACGCCAGGAGAGGGGGGCATGACATATGTGTCTGTGGCTAGATGTCAGAGTCGACACCACTACCACCTGCACCACTCCTCTGACATTCGTACGGTCGAGTAGTGGTGACATCCTCATGGTACCTCGCCATGTACTGGTACCAACACCACTACCTCTGAAACCACTCTCCTGACAGTGTATTTGCGTATTGCCTGGTCCCCTGGACCACATTGTATCAGGGGCCATTAGAGCCGACTATAAAAGAAACTCCACTTCCACTTAGAAGAGGGTTGGAAAAATCACTTTAGCACTACACCATAAGAAATACAATTTCAGTTCCTCATTTTTCTTCTGCAAGTTTTCTCTAAGTTTTCAATTTGATCTTCAAAGTTTTTCTTTTGATAATCTCTTCATTTCTGTTTTTCTAACTTAACTTGGTTGACGAGTTCTCACCGTCAACAATTAGTATATGAGAAAGAAGACCGTACGTCTCTGTGGGGTACTAGAGTCGATAATGTCAAATTGAGATTCCTTATTTATTATTTCCTAAGTTCTGGAAGGAGTCATAGAGGGCGATGAGTATAATGGTGGGAGCTTGAATTCTTGGTTACCTTTAGACAGATTGACAACTTGAAGGAACAACTCAGAATTCAAGTATTTTACTTCGAATATGTAAATTTTCGGGACATTGAGGCAAGTATGGTCCCTGGATTGGATTGTCATGGTGATGAATATTGGTCAATGTCCAGAGTGACTCTGGATGTGATATTGTGAGATAAGAAATGAGGATTACCCATCCCGGGGAATGAAATGAGAGACAAGCAGTATTCTGGTTCGGAATGCTGAGAATAGTGCCCTTAAAGCAATTATAGTTGACAATTCTTATAAATGAAGTAAATAATTGAATTGAATTATTACATATATATACTACGTCCGATATTATATTGATAATATTAAGTAAATTTCATAAAATTCCAAAATTTATCTGTGTGGTCTTAATCTCATATTTGTATGAGAGGATCGATATTAAGATAATAAACTTAAAATAATTCGCAATAAAATAAAGTAATGGAATCTTTAGATTAATTACTACTAGTATGGTCCACTCGTATTATGAATACATGTGACCTAGATTCGGGTTACTAGTGTATTAGGACACTTTATTGGAGGTACTTTGCATGTTGAGAATATGTAGAACTGGAGCAGATGTGATTTGTTAATACTTATTTAAATAGCGTTTCATAATATTAATCAAACACATAAAATGATGATCATATACACGATGATCTTAATCCCAAGGTCTCTATGAACTCCTATATATGTCATCTGATCCTTTAATTCATGCGTTAAAGTTTTTCAGAATGATCAGGCCAAGAACAATTGTTTTAGGGACTCAATGATGTATATGGTTGGGGAGGTAGTTTAACAGATATGTAATCTATATGTGTGTATTGTGATTGGTACCACGAGGGTGTGGTGATATACATGTGATGTGCGATCTGACACGGTCCTAGGGAGCGGGTTAGCTAAATAGTCACAGCGGGGTCGAATACCCGGCTCAGGAGGAGCCTAGGTATATTTTGGGAACATTATTGGTGTGTGGGATTTATAGGAACACTAGAGGATTTAACGGGATGGGGAAATTGACGGGATTGCCCTTGGTGACACTAGCGGATTTAGGTTAGTCTTGAGGGCGTTTTATACTTTCCTGCTAGGGGACAACATTAGACCTTAGGTAGCTATGAATCTAGAGTTACTTAGAAGTAAACAGAAACCCTTACTATCTCTCTCTATCTCACGGCTTGGGTAATAGGAATGTTATTTGATGATAAATTGGGAGTATTTGAGATCAGGATGGAATTCTGGAAGTTTTCACTATAATGTCCCCAGGGAGGATTTTGGGACCCCGAGCACTAGGTTTTATTTGAGGTTACTTAGGCTTGAAGTAGCTTGTCAGATAGAACGTACGTTAGAAAACCTCTCGTTCTCTTTCCTTAGTTCATTTTTACCGTTCGAAGCCTTTTTGAAGAAATCTCGAGTTCTTGGAGTCAAAATCAAGCGAGGATCGAGGCATAGCGATCCTAGGAAAGATTAGAAGCTTCTTGACCGAAGGATTTGATGAGAAACAACCTAATTGAAGGTAATCTAAGTTTAAAGTTTTGAGTTTTCAAAGTTTCTAAGCTTTGAATTGGACTTTGTAAACCGTTGAGTTTTTGGTTTGATTAAACCTTGGGTTTTGATGGTTTTGGACCATTGAGAAGCTTGGGAACTTTGATTTGATGGTTTGGTAATGTTTAGGCATGATTTTGGAGTCTTTGGGATGTTGGAGGATGAGTTTGGGCATGTTCTGGGTTGGGCGCCGCGGCCCTATTCTTGGAGAACTGCAGCCCTAGCTCGAAGAAGCAGGTGGGGGAATTTGCGCTTGCTGGGTGTCGCGGCCCTTGCTTCAGTGGTGGCTGGGGGCTGCGGCCCAAGGTGCCAGGGTCGCGACTCTTGAGCAGGGTTGAGCTCGTTTGTGTGTTTTGACCCGGAGGCTAGATAATGGTTTGGGAACCTATGCTGATACTTTTTATTGATGATGTCCCGTGTTTGGTTATGACTAGGAGACTGCTAAAGGACTAAAAGTTGATCGTTCTCTGAGGTCGTTCCTTTATTAATTCTAGCTCGAATCTGAGGTAAGAAAACTGCACCCTGTGAATATATGACATGCGTATTTATTATTGAGGCATTTTGATTGATAAATGTGGACATGGATTGCATATTAAATGCTAGTGAATGTTGATTACTTGTATATGGCACTGACTAGTCAGGGATACTGACCTAAGAGTAAGAACCGGCATAAGCGACCTGAACGCAGGGCCAAATGAAGATTAGATCTAATCGATATCAGCATTGAATGGATCTAAGGCATTAATGCTGGACCAACCCTAAGGTCGATGAAACTTATAAGCACTTGGCTAGTCTAAGACTGGTTACTCAAAGCCAGGGCCTGAGGCCCAGGTGACCGCTTGTCACATGGCTAGGGAAGGATTTTATAGGGTTATGACTCTATGGTCATGAGGAAGGTTATGTTGGTGACTAGTCACCATGCACCTACCCTGGTTAAGCTAATGAAAGGTTAACTTACCTGTTAAGCCCCGGTGACCCTATCGTCATAAGACTGAAGGGAGTTATTCCCAATTTAGTGACTTTTGCTACTGTCACCTATCTGTCTTGGACTGATAGTCCTGAATGATTGCTATGATCATTATTGATTTTATATCATGCCATATTGTGTTTTCTTGCTGGGCCTCGGCTCATGGGTGTTATGTGGTGCAGGTAAAGGGAAAGAAAAACTCACCAGCCACGAGTGGAGAGCTTAGGTGGTGATGTGTACATATGCGGCCACTTGACCACCACAGCCAAGGAGTTCTGAGAGGGACTAGGGAGTTTACCCTATTTTTCCGCTTAGTTCGGTGGTTTGTAAATGTGAAACATTAGTGACCATTTTGAGTTATAAATAACTTTTAAATGTTTTGATAAGCTCATGAGCAGTTATATACTTAATAAAAGATACCCTGTCCTTTTTATTGTTTTTCACCTTAACCTGTTAATAACACTTAGAGCACATTTTTAACCAAAGGACTCGGGTAGCGGGTCAAATTTCCGGTTCATCATTCACCGTAACTGTTATGGGGTAACCAGGGCGTTACAACTTGGTATCAGAGCATGCCAAGGTTAGGGTTCCTGCAGACTGGCTGGGCATGTAAACACATCACTGAAGTCAAGCTCGACTCATGGTTTGGTAACTATTTATGTGGTTATATGTATAACTGCTTAAATGTTGTATATGTGCTTTACCTGTATGCATGAGACACCATGTTAAACTTGTGCCCTGAAATATTATATCCTCAGCAACTGTGTGCTTATTGGTACTGGGATTGCTGGAACATACTTATTAGTATGGTTGTTATGAACTATTATGTGATACATGCTTAGTGCTAAATGCTATAAACATGTCACTGCCTGTATATAATTGTATCACTATGGAATATGATAATTGTCTGCTTGTTCTTGGACCATAAGGCGACAAGAGGTGTAGTTATTACTACTTGACTGGCCATATTGATCAATATTTCAGCAAGGTATCAGATAAGAATGAATCCACGGCAGATAGATACTTCAGCTGGCCAGAGTGATCAGGGCCAGAATAATAATAACCAAGGTCAGGAAAATGACCAGTCACAGATTCCACAGCCAGCTCCTGTAAACTGGCAGCAGATAGTGAGTGATCAGTGTATCAGAGCACCTCCTGTGTCGGTGGCAGCAGCTGGGCAGCTGCCTGAGGTTGGAAATAAATGGGAGCATCTCTATGAAAGGTTCAGGAAGCAACAACCTCCAGTATTTGAGGGCAGTGCAGATCCTGCCAAGGCAGAGCAGTGGATGAGTATGATTACCACTATCCTTGATTTTTTGAGGGTATCTGGTAATGAGAGGGTGGCCTGTGCCACTTATATGTTTTAGGAGGATTCCCGGATTTGGTGGGAAGTGATTACCCAGACCAAGAATGTTAGTGCTTTGACTTGGGAAGAGTTTCAGACTTTGTTCAATGAAAAATATTATAATGATGCTATTAGGGCGGCGAAGGCCGAGGAGTTCATTAGGCTACTTCAGGGGAACTTATTAGTCACTGAGTACGCCTTGAAATTTGATCCTTTGGCAAAGTTTGCCATGGAGCTGGTGCCCACTGATGGGACCAGGAGAGAGAGATTTTTGCAAGGGCTACAGCCCAGATTAGCCCGAGATGTTCATATCACCACTGTGGCTGGGGTTACTACCTATGCATAGGTGGTTGAGAAGGCACTCACAGCTGAGAGTGCGGAGAACGGGATCTGGCGTGATAGTGCAGCCAGAAGGGATTTCAGGAGGTCAGGTCCTCCATTTGTGGGTTCTGGTAGGGGTGCAGACCCCAGTGATCAGAAGAGGAAGGTTCCTGACACCTTCCTAGTTCCAGGTCCTGATATGGGTCGTCCAGGTAGTGGTGAAGCCTGGAAGTCTTATCCTGAGTGCCCCAGATGCAAGAGGCATCACTTGGGAGAGTGTAGGGCAAGGGCCTGCTTCTCTTGTGGAGCAATGGGTCATCTAAAAAAGGATTGCCCTAAGGCAAGAAAAGGAGAACCCAGAAAGGCGGACAGCTCGGCCCCAGCTCGAGTGTTCGCATTGACACAAGCAGAAGCTGAGGCTTCTCCCTCAGTTGTTACAGGTCAGCTTCTTAGAGCTGGAACCCCTTATAATGCGTTGATTGATTCTGGTGCTACACATTCTTTTGTTGCTAGTAGTATTATTGATAGACTGTGTAGACCCTGTGATTTTTATGCTGTGGGGTTTGGAACTTTGTTACCCACTGGAGAATTAGTGGTATACATGAGATGGGTCAGATCTTTGCCAGTGACAGTAGAGGGCAGAGAGTTATCAGTGGATTTGATAGAGTTGGTTATGACTGACTTCGATATGAAACTGGGTATGGATTGGTTAGCAAAGTATGGGGCAACCATTGATTGCAGAAGGAAGATGGTCACCTTTGAGCCTGAAGGTGAGGATCCTTTTGTGTTTGTTGGTGCTGTGAATGGGCATCGCCTTCCTATGTTTTCTGTACTGAGGGCTAGGGATTTATTGCAAGGAGGTTGCATTGGATTCTTAGCCAGTGTGGTTGATACCACTCAGGTCATGCCAGTGAGACCAGAAGATACCAAACTTGTTTGTGAATTTCTGGATGTGTTTCCAGAAGATTTTCCACGGTTGCCACCGCACAGAGAAATTGAGTTCGTTATAGAACTGGCACCAGGGACAGAGCCAGTGTCTAGAGCGCCTAACAGAATGGCCCCAGCTAAGTTGAAAGAATTAAAGGTGCAGTTGTAAGAACTGTTGGATTTGGGTTTTATTAGACCTAGTTTCTCACCTTGGGGTGCACCAGTTCTGTTTGTGAAGAAGAAGGATGGTTCTCTGAGAATGTGTATTGATTACAGAGAACTGAATAAGCTGACAATTAAGAATAAGTATCCTTTGCCAAGGATAGATGATCTGTTTGATCAGTTACAAGGTAAGAAGGTATTCTCAAAGATTGACCTTCATTCTGGTTATCATCAGTTGAGGGTCAAGGAGGGAGACATACCGAAGACTGCTTTTCGTACCAGGTATGGGCATTATGAGTTTTTAGTCATGTCATTTGGATTGGCTAATGCCCCTGCTACGTTTATGGATCTGATGAACAGAGTGTTCAAGGATTATCTGGACCAACTTGTGATCGTCTTCATCGATGTTATTCTAGTATATTCTCAGTCTGAGTCAGAGCATGAGCAACATTTGAGGTTGGTTCTACAGAGACTGAGGGAACACAGATTGTTTGCTAAGTTCAAGAAATGTGAGTTCTGGTTATCTCAAGTATCCTTTCTTGGGCACATTGTCAGTAAAGAGGGGATTAAAGTAGATCCAACGAAGATCGAAGCGGTCAAAGATTGGCCAAGGCCAAGGAATGCTTCTGAAGTTAGAAATTTCCTTGGATTGGCAGGCTACTATAGGTGTTTCGTGGAAGGGTTCTCAAAGATTGCTACTGCATTGACTGAGCTGACACGCAAGAGCAAGAAATTTTTGTGGTCAGATAAGTGTGAGAACAGCTTCCAGGAACTGAAGTAGAGGTTGATTACAGCTCCGATTCTGAGTCTTCCGACAGATCAGGAGAAGTTTGTGATTTATTGTGATGCTTCTCATCAGGGTTTGGACTGTGTTTTGATGCAATCAGAGAAGGCAATTGCTTATGCTTCTCGTCAGTTGAAGGAGTATGAAAAGAGATATCCTACTCATAATTTAGAGTTAGCAGCTGTGTTCTTTGCTTTAAAGATATGGAGGCATCATCTCTATGGAGAGAAGTGTGAGATCTATACAGACCACAAGAGCTTGAAATACTTCTTCACCCAGAAAGACCTGAATATGAGACAAAGGCGTTGGCTGGAATTGGTAAAAGATTATGATTGTGAGATCCTGTATCATTCAGGAAAAGCCAACGTGGTAGCAGATGCTTTAAGCCGGAAGGATCCGGGACAGATTTATGGTATGAGGTTAATAGCCAGGGAGTTAGCCGATGATATGACCAGAGCTGGAATAGAGTTGCTGGTGGGCCAGTTGGCTAAAAATACGCTACAGTCTACGCTGTTGGAGAGAATTAAGGAAGGTCAGCTGAGTGATTCACAGCTGATTAAGATCAGGGAGGATGTTCTGGCTGGAGCGTCCAGAGATTATTCAGTGTCTGAGATAGGTTTGTTGAGATACAAAGGGCGGATATGTGTTCCGCTGGACACTGCTTTGAGGCGAGATATTTTGGATGAATCTCATACTACACCTTACTCTTTGCATCCAGGCACCACGAAGATGTATCAGGATGTGAGATCATTGTATTGGTGGCCAGGGATGAAGAGAGATGTAGTTGAGTATGTGGCTAAGTGCTTGACATGTCAACAGGTCAAGGCTGAGCATCAGAGGCCGGCAGGGTTATTGCAACCTCTTGATATCCCAGAGTGGAAGTGGGAAGACATCACGATGGATTTCGTGGTGGGCTGACCCAGGACTGTTGGTCAGCTTGATTCTATTTGGGTGATAGTGGATCGCTACACCAAGTTAGCTCACTTTCTGCCAGTGAGGATTACTTATACAGTTGACCAGTATGCAGATCTCTATGTGGGAGAGATCGTGCGCCTCCATGGAGCGCGTAGGTCGATCGTGTCGGATCGGGACCCTACTTTTACTTCCAAGTTCTGGGGAAGTTTGCTAAAGACCATGGGGACACAATTGAAGTTCAGTACTACTTATCATCCTCAGACAGATGGGCAATCTAAGAGGACGATCCAGATATTAGAAGACATGCTAAGAGCATGTGTACTGGACTTTGGTGGATCTTGGAGCAAGTATCTACCTTTGATAGAATTCTCCTACAACAACAGTTATCAGTCTACCATTGGAGTTGCACCTTATGAGATGCTGTATGGTAGGAAGTGCAGATCTCCCATTCATTGGGATGAGATAGGTGAAAGGAGATACTTAGGTCCTGAGGTAGTTCAGAGGACCAGTGAGGCCATTGAGAAGATTACAGCCTGAATGCTCGCTTCTCAGAGTAGGCAGAAGAACTATGCAGATCCCAAGCGCAGGAACGTGGAGTTCCAAGTGGGAGACTATGTCTTCCTTAGAGTCTCTCCATGGAAAGGGGTGAGAATGTTTAGGAAGAAGGGCAAGCTGAGCCCCAGATTTGTAGGTCCATTTGAGATCCTAGAGAGGATTGGTCAGGTGGCTTACAGATTGGCTTTTCCTCCAGCGTTGTCTGTCGTGCATAATGTGTTCCATGTATCAGCTCTTTGGAGCTATATATCTGATGTGAATCATATTCTGAGTTATGAAGATCTGGAGCTTGAGCCAGATCTCTCCTTTGAGGAGCAACCAGTTCAGATACTTGACAGAAAAGATAAGGTCCTCAGGAATAAGACGATACCTTTGGTTAAGGTGTTGTGGAGGAACAGTAAGGTCAAGGAAGCGACCTGGGAGCTGGAGTCAGATATGTAGAGTCAGTATGCCGAGTTGTTCAGGTAAATTTCGAGGACGAAATTTCTGTAAGGAGGGGATAGTTGTAATGCCCCAAACTCTCCGATGTGGTTTAATGGCTGGATTAGTAGGCCGGGAGGGCCATAACTGTTTAATTATGCCATTAAATGATAATATGCATGTTTATATGAATTATAGTATAATATGATGTTATATGCATGCATGTGGGTCCACATTTAAATATTATGATGTTCTGGCAATTTGGCCCGTTGAGGGCATATTTGTATAATTGGGTGCATATTGTGATTTGTAAATGAGATCCCATTATTATGGAGATATATTCGAGCTATTCGGCATCAGACGGTCCTATATAATGGATTAGCGGTTTTGTCATAACGGGGTCAATTATTGGGTAATAGAAATTTATTTGATGATAAATTAGGAGTATTTGAGATTAGGATGGAATTCTGGAAGTTTTGACAATAATGTCCCCGGGGAGGTTTTTGGGACCTCGAGCACTAGGTTTTATTTGAGGTTACTTAAGCTTGAAGTAGCTTGTCAGATAGAACGTACGTTAGAAAACCTCTCGTTCTCTTTCCGTAGTTCATTTTTACCGTTCGATGCCTTTTTGAAGAAATCTCGAGTTCTAGGAGTTGGAATCAAGCGAGGATCGAGCCATAGCGATCCTAGGAAAGATTAGAAGCATCTTGACTGAAGGATTTGACGAGAAACAACCTAATCGAAGGTAATCTAAGTTTAAAGTTTTGAGATTTTAGAGTTTCTATGCTTTGAATTAAACTTTGTAAACCGTTGAGTTTTTGGTTTGATTGAACCTTGGGTTTTGATGGTTTTGGACCATTGGGAAGCTTGGGAACTTTGATTTGATGATTTGGTAATATTTAGGCATGATTTTGGAGGCTTTGGGATGTCAGAGGACGAGTTTGGGCATGTTTTAGGTTGGGCACTGCGGCCCTATTCTTGGAGCCGCGGCCCTAGCTCGAAGAAGCAGGTGGGGGAATTTTCTCTTGCTGGGCGTTGCGGCCCTTAATGTAGTGTGCCGCAGCCCTTGCTTCAGCTGTGGCTGGGGGCTGCGGCCCAAGGTGCCAGGGCCGTGGCTCTTGAGCAGGGTTGAGCCCGTTTGTGTGTTTTGACCTTTCGAACATAGTTTTAGGCCTCGGGATTGTTCCTACTAATTGGATTAGTTTGGATTGATGTCCCGGAGGCTAGATAATGGTTTGGGAACCTATGTTGATCATTTTTATTGATGATGTCTTGTGTTTGGTTATGACTAGGAGACTGCTAAAGGACTAAAAGTTGATCGTTCTCTGAGGTCGTTCCTTTATTAATTCTAGCTCGAATCTGAGGTAAGAAAACTGCACCCTGTGAATATATGACATGCGTATTTGTTATTGAGGCATGTTGATTGATAAATGTGGACATGGATTGCATATTAAATGCTAGTGAATGTTGCTTACTTGTATATGGCACTGACTAGTCAGGGATACTAGCCTAAGAGTCAGAACCGGCATAAGCGACTGGAACGCGGGGCCGAATGAAGATTAGGTCTAATCGATATCAGCATTGAATGACTCTAAGGAATTAATGCTAGAACACCCCTATGGTCAATGAAACTTATAAGCGCTTGGCTAGTCTAAGACTAGTTACTCAGAGCCAGGGCCTAAGGCCCAGGTGACCGCTTGTCACATGGCTAGGGAAGGATGTTCCAGGGTTATGACTCTATGGTCATGAGGAAGGTTATGTTGGTGACCAGTCACCATGCACCTACCCTGGTTAAGCTAATGAAAAGTTCACTTACCTGTTAAGCCCCGATGACCCTATCGTCACAAGGCTGAAGGGAGCTATTCCCAATTTAGTGATTTTTGCTACTGTCACCTATCTGTCTTGGACTGATAGTCCTGAATGATTGCTATGATCATTGTTGATATTATATCATGCTATATTGTGTTTTCTTCCTGGGCCTCGGCTCATGGGTGCTATGTGGTGCAGGTAAAGTGAAAGAAAAGATCACCCAGCCTTGAGTGGAGAGCTTAGGTGGTGATGTGTACATATGCGGTCGCTTGACCACCACGGCCAAGGAGTTCTCAGAGGGACTAGGGAGTTTACCCTATTTTGCCGCTTAGGTCGGCGGGTTTGTAAATGTGAAACAGTAGTGACCATTTTGAGTTGTAAATAACTTTTAAATGTTTTGATAAGCTCATGAGCAGTTATATACTTAATAAAAGATACCCTTTCCTTTTTATTGTTTTTCACCTTAACCTGTTAATAACACTTAGAGCACGTTTTTAACCAAAGGACTCAGGTAGCGGGTCAAATTTCTGGTTCACCGTAACTGTTCTGGGGTAACCAGGCTGTTACACCAGGATCGTCGTTGAGCATACTGAGTGCAGGCCGTTAGGGCGAGACCTCCAAGGGTACTGGATTCACCCGCTCAGTGAAGACGACGAACCTAGGGCCTGGTAAAGCACATGGGTCAGCATATGCTGCTATGTCTATACTCTGTTGATTGTTTTGTTCTATATTGTAGGATTTATATGTGATATGTTATATGTTGAGTTTTCTTGCTGGGATTCGGCTCACAGGTGCTCTATGTTGCAGGTAAGAGCAAAGGAAAGGTCGACCAGCCATGACTACGGAGAGCGTGGACCGACAGGTACATGTTCTGCCTACCTAGCTGCCATGGCCAGGGTTGTTTTAGGAAATGTACTATAATGAACTACTTTGTTGCCTAGGTCGACTGTATTTATAGTTTTGAGTTGTAATACATTTTCTAAATAGTATTTTTGGGATCCCAATTGTATAACTTTTTATGATTTCATTGATTGTCCAAATCTGTATCATTAATGTCGTTAAACAAGTTTTATTTCAATTTATCCATACACTTAACCTAAAACATCGATTAGTGAGTTAATGACATATTTATAACTCACATAGTAATGGCTCTAAGGAAGTAGGTCATTACAACTTTGTATCCGAGCATGCCAAGGTTTATGGTTCCAAGAGATCATCTGAACAAGTATGCTTGCTGCCAGTGACAAGCTTGACTTAGGGTTGATTGGTATTTAATGAACTATATGCTTAATTTCTTTCTTAAGTTGGACTATTTTCCTAGATGTATAAATCGAGCATGATGAAGGTGTTGATATATGCATGTTGCTAGGGCATGGCCCCTTGATTGTTATATGTTATGTGTGATATGTGAGTTTGTTGATTGTGGCTGGTTGATAAGATTGGGAGGTTGTTTTGGATGTTGTTATCATGCCTGATGTACAACGTCATTGATTGCAGGCATATTGCAGTAATGCCTCCATGATATATCAGATTCTGCAGCAATAGGGTCGACGATGACAATCAGGGTCAGGACCCTCCACCTGTCCCACCAAATTGGCAACAGTTATTTGCTGAGATGGAAGCTAGAATTCATCGAATAGAGGAAGAGCTTTGACAGTTGAGACGACAGGCCCTCCTCGGGGCATTGGGTTACAGGTTCCATTGGCTATGGCACTAGTGCCAGCCTAACCTACGACGGAAAATATGTGGGAACCTTTGTATGAGAGGTTGAGGAAGTAGCATCCTCCAACTTTTGATGGTGGTCCAAACCCACTACGGGTAGAATAATGGATGGACATGATTTCTTCCATCTTGGACTTCATGAGGGTGGAAGAGAATGAGAGAATAGCCTGCGCCAGCTACATGTAGAGAGAGGATGCCCACATCTGGTGGGATGTTGTGTGCCAGTGGAGTATGTGGCAGTCATGACTTGGGAAGAATTCAAAAACATCTTCAATGAGAACTATTATAGTGTTGCAGTCCGAGCTGCAAAGGTGGTCAAATTTTTTAATCTAACTCAGAACCAGATGAAGGTTATCGTGTATGCCTTGAAGTTCGATAGGTTAGCGAAGTTCGCGCTGGACTTGGTGCTTACTGATATGGCACAAAGGGATCAATTTTAGAGAGGATTTAATGTTATGATCTCCCATGACATTAAGATAACTTTGGACCTGGGAACTACCACCTATGCACAAGTAGTGGAGAAGGCCCTTACAGCTGAGGGGCTAAGGATCAGATTTGGAGAGAGGGCACCACTAGGCATGATGCTCAGAGGACGATGCCTCCTTTTATGAGATCTAGTCTGGGTAGTGGCCCCAGTGAATAGAAGAGAAAGGCCCCAAATTCTTTTGTTCCTCTTGGCACAGATAGGAGGGCACGGGGTGCTTTCAGTGGCTGTTAAGGCGGGGGAGACAGCTGGAGGAGTTTCCTTGTGTGTCCTCGGTGCAGGTGACGACATCAGGGAGAGTTCAGGATCAGGGTCTGTTTTACTTGTGGGAGCATTAGTCATCTGAGGAAGGACTGCCCACAAGCCAAGAAAGAAGAACCGAAGCAGAGTGACAACCTCACCCCTGCCAGAGTATTTACCTTGACCTAGACTGAGGCTGAGGCTAGCCCTTCGGTCATGACAGGTCAGATTTCTAGTGTCGGTTCTTCATTTACTGCATTGATTGATTCAGGGGCTACTCATTCATTTTTATCTGCTAGAGTGATAGATCAGTTGTGCAGACCTAGTTATTTGTATGCTAGGGGATTCAGGACTTTGTTGCCGACTAGGGAACTGGTATTCTTTAGGAGATGGCTTAGAGAATTTCATGTAGAGATAGACAGTAGAGAGTTGTCTGTGGATTTGATTGAGTTAGCAATGAATGATTTTGATATGATCCTGGGGATGGACTGTTTATCAAAGTACGAGGTGACAATTGACTGCAAGCGCAGAATGGTAATTTTTGAACCGGAAGAGGAGGAGCCCTTTGTATTTGTGGGGACAGTGAGTGGACCACAAGTACCTATGATTTCAACACTAAAGGCTAGAGACCTAATGCAAGAGGGTTGCATAGAATTCCTTGCGAACATTGTGGATAATTCCAGAGTTGTTTCGGTTGGACTGGAAGAGACCAGATTAGTATGTGAATTTCTTGATGTGTTCCCAGCAGACTTGCCAGGGTTGCCACCACACCAAGAGATTGAGTTCGTCATAGAATTGATGCCAGGTGCGGAGCCAGTATCTAGGACACCTTATAGAATGGCTCCAGCAGAGATGAAGGAACATGAATTCAGTTGCAGGAGTTACTGGAATTGGGATTCATCAGACCAAGTTTTTTTCCATGGGGTGCTCCAGTGTTGTTCGTCAAGAAGAAGGATGGATCCTTAAGGATGTGCATTGACTATAGAGAGCTAAACAAGTTGACCATTAAGAATAAGTACCCACTACCTAGGATCGACGACTTGTTTGACAAGCTACAAGGGAAGAAAGTGTTCTCCAAGATTGACCTTCGGTCAGGCTACCACAAGTTAAGGATGAAAGAAGAGGACATACCAAAGACCACATTCCGCACAAGGTATGGACACTATGAATTCCTGGTCATGTCCTTTGGATTAACCAATGTCCTGGCAGTCTTTATGGACTTGATGAATATTGTCTTCTGAGATTATCTGGACAAGTTTGTGATCGTATTCATTGATGACATACTCTCAGTCAGAGGTGGAGCACGAGAAGCATGTTCGCCTGGTACTGCAGTAGTTGAGAGAGCACAAGTTATATGCTAAGCTCAGAAAGTGTGAGTTTTGGTTACCCCAAGTAACATTTCTAGGCCATATTTTCAGTAAGGAGGGGATTCTGGTGGACCCAAGCAAGATTGAGGCAGTGAGAGATTGGCCTAGGCTGAGTAGTGTACCAGAGGTTTGGAGCTTCTTAGGATTGGTAGGGTACTATCGGTAGTTCATTGAGAGATTCTCCAGAATAGCCACACCATTGACCGAATTGACACGCAAAAAGACTAAGTATGTGTGGACAGACATGTGCGAGAACAATTTCAAGGAGTTGAAGCAGCAACTGATCACCGCTCCACTATTGAGTCTGCCGTTAGACAATGAGAAGTTTGTAGTTTATTGTGATGCTTCCAGACAGGTTTGGGGTGTGTATTGATGCAAGCTAGAAAGATGATAGCCTACTCGTCGAGAAGGATGAAGGAGTGTGACCAGAGATGTCCCACACATGATCTGGAATTGGTAGCGGTGGTATTTACACTAAAAGTTTGGAGGCATTATTTTTATGGTGAGAAGTGTGAAATATACACCGACCATAAGATTTTGAAGTACTTCTTTACTGAAAAGGATTTGAATATGCACCAAAGGCGTTGGCTAAAATTGGTAAAGGGTTACGACTGTGATATTCTATGCCATCCTGGGAAGGCCAATGTGTTGGCTAACGCGTTGAGTCGGAAGGGCCCAGGATAGTTATGCAGTTTGAAGCATATATCAAATAGGTTAGCTGAAGATATGACTAGAGAAAGTATTGAGTTGGTAGTTGGTCAGCTAGCCAACATCACACTTAAATTCACGATCCTTGAGAGGATCAAGGAGGCACACGGGGAGGATCCCAGTCCAGAGAGCGCGCAGAAGGTGTCTTAGTCGGAGCGGCTAAGGAATTTTCTATTTCAAAGATTGGTTTATTGAGGTACAAAGTTTAGATTTGCGTTCCGATGGATTCCAGTATCGGGTGAGAGATTTTTGATGAATGTCATACCACTCCCTATTCCTTACATCCAAATACGATGTTTGATAACCTTATACTGGTGGCCTGGAATGAAGAGGGATGTGGTGGATTATGTGGTCAATTGTTTGACTTGTCAGTAAGTAAAGGTTGAACATCAGAGGGCAACAAGGTTGTTGCAGCCTTTAGGGATTCTAGAGTGGAAATGGGAGGATATCACCATGTACTTCATGGTTGGATTAAGAAAGACTGTGGGACAACATGATTTAGTGTTGGTGATTGTGGATAGGTACACCAAATCAACCCACTTTTTGCCTGTTAGGACAACTTAAATAGTGGAGCAGTAAGCTAAACAATATGTGAAGGAAATTGTTTGACTACATGGGAAAGGTCGATAGTATCCAACAGGGACCGCACCTTTACTTCAAAGTTTAGGGAGAGCCTGTAGAAGGCTATGGGTACACAGTTGCAGTTTAGTATGGCTTATCATCTTCAGACGAATGGATAGTCTGAGAGGACAATTTAGATACTGGAGGATATGTTACAAGCATGCGTACTGGATTTTGGGGGATCTTTGAGTAAGTATCTCCCTTTGATTGAGTTTTCATACAATAATAGCTATCAAGTGACTATTGGAGTGGCTCCGTATGAGATGCTTCATGGGAGCAAGTGTAGATCACACATCCATCACGATGAGATGGGTGAGAGGAGGTATTTAGGTCCTCAGTTTGTTCAGAGGACCAATGAGGCGATTGAGAAGATTAGAGGTCGTATGCTCGCCTCCCAGAGTTGGCAGAAGAGTTACTCAGACTTCATAAACAGGAGCAAAGATTTTTAGGTCGGGGACCATGTGTTTCTTGGAGTTTCACCATTAAGAGGGGTGAAAAGATTGGAGTGAGGGGCAAGAAGTGCCCTAGGTTTGTTGGCCCTTTTGAGTTTATGGAACAGATTGGAGAGGTAGCCTACATATTGGCGATGCCTCCAGCTATATTAGGGGTTCACAATGTATTTCATGTGTCTATGCTTCGGAACTATGTATCTAATTCTACGCACATGCTGACTTATGAGAACCTGCAGTTGGATCAAGATATGTCTTATGAAGAGAAGTCAGTTCAGATTCTAAGCCGAAAAGATAAAGTCCTGCGAAACAAAACCATCGCCTTGGTGAAAGTGTTGTGGAGGAACAACAAAAGTGGAAGAGGCGACTTGGGAGCTTGAGACGGATATGTGGGATCGGTATCCCGAGTTATTTAGGTGAATTTTGAGGATCAAATTTTTGTAAGGAGGGGATAGTTGTAGCATCCCAAACATTCTAATAGGGCTTAGGCCCTTGATTAGCATGTCGGGAGGGTAATAATTGATTTAATTATGCTAATATGTGAATTAAATGATTATGTGATTAGAAATGCATGTTTAAGTGTATTAAATATGAATGTGGGCTCCATTTGGTTATTAGGGGCATGTTTGTAATTTTAGCCCATTGAGGGCATAAATTGTGATATGTGTGTATTGTGATTGGTACCACGATGGTGTGGTGATATACTTGTGATGTGCGATCTGAGATAGTCCTATAGAGCGGATTAGCTAAATAGTCACAATGGGGTCGAATACTTGGCTTGGGAGGAGCCTAGGGGTATTTTGGGAACATTATTGGTGTTCGGAATTTACTGGGTAGTGGTTAGTAATTTAGCGATTATTTGGGCATGTCGGGATTAAATGGGGATTTATTGGAACACTCGAGGATTTAGCTGGATGCGGCAATTGACGAGATTTCCCTTGGTGACACTAGCGGATTTAGGTTAGTCTTGAGGGCGTTTTGGACTTTTCAGCTAGGGGACAACATTAAACCTTAGGCAGCTAACACTCTAGAGTTACTTAGAAGAAAACAGATACTCTCACTGACTCTCTCTATCTCATGGTTTTCTCTCCTTCTCTTGTTCCTTGGAATTGTTTGAGAATTTTGAAGGAAGTTGCCCAGAAAATTGAAGATTCAAGGCTGGGACTAGTTGGGGAAAACAAGCTTGAAGACTTAACGATTCAGCTCAGACTGAAACTATCACATAGCTAAGAATCCTGTATTGAATTATCTAAGTATTTCGCTGTAATTTTGGTATGATGGCCTAGGTTCAAGTTTGGTTGAATTTAAGTGTTGAGCTTAGGTTGTGATCAGGTTTTAGTTGAGTTTCTGGATGCTTGTATCAGTTATATAGTTTGGATATGAATCCTAGGCTGAATTGTGGGATTATTGCTCGAAATTGGTGAGTTTTAGGGAGGTTAGCTCGTATAATGCATGTGGAATTCTGGGTTTTGGGGCTATAGCCGCGGCCCTATTCATTAGGCACCGCAACCCGTTTGAACATTTAGGCTTGGGGGCCTTAGAAACTTGCCCAGGCGCTTCAGTGTAATGTATAGCGCGTTGCGATCTGTGTCCATCAGCAGCGAGGGCTTTTCCCTCTGACTTGAGTGCGTCGCATCCTTAAGGACTGGGCTGGGCTGCGACTCAAATGTGAAATAATGATTGTTTGAGGGTTTTAAGCTCGGGAACACAAATGTTAAGGGTCGGGAAGGATTTTACTACCCGGTTTAGTAGAATCCAAGGTCCCAGAGGCTAGATTAATATTCTGAAGTTCTTATTTGTTTTAGGGATTGATGGATGGTTATTGTTAATGCGTTGTGACTAGGTTTACAACAAGGCTCGAGTTAGGGGATCGTGATTGGGATCGCAGTAGTCAATCGGCTTGGGACACAGGTAAGAAAGTTGTTGTACCCGTAAAGAAGATCATGACCCTATTTTTTTTATTTCAGGGTGTGGCCCTATTTTTTATGTTTAACTTATGTGTGAATATAAATGAATGTTATGTTGTGTTATACATGTTTATGAATGTACGGCGATGGCTAGGAACGGCGAAGGTCGAAAGCGGCAAGAAGCCAAGTACAACAAGGGGTCGGGATCTGCGTTGTGCACGCTGAGTGCAGGCCATTAAGGTGAGACCCTACAAGGGTGATGGATCCATCCACTCGGTGAAGACCTTGAACCCAGGGCCTGGTAAAGCACCTGGGTCGACGTAGGCCGCTACGTGTTTAGTCTGTTGACTGTTTTGCTTTATAATGTTGGATTGTTATGTGATATGTTATATGTTGAGTTTTCTTGCTGGGCTTTGGCTCACGGGTGCTCTATGGTGTAGATAAGAACAAAGGAAAGGTCGACCAAACATGAGTAGGGAGAGCATGGAGCATCGAGTATATGCTCAACCTACCTGGCTGCCAGGACTAAGGTTATTTTGGGAAAAGTATTGTAGTGAACTTCTTTGCCGCATAGGTCGACCGTATTTATATTTTTGAGTTGTAATACATTTTGTAAACAGTATTTTGGGATCCCAACTATATAACTTTTTATGATTTCAATGAATGTCCAAATCTTTATCATTAATGTCGTTAAATTTTTTTTATTTCAATTTAGTCACACTTTTAACCTAAAACCTCAATTTTCGGGCTAATGGCACATTTATAACTCACATAGTAACAACTCTAAGGTAGTAGGGCATTACACGTGACATACATGATTTATATGGTAATATGAATATATGTGCATGTTTATGTGTATTAATAAGGGCATATTTGTAATTTTGACTCGTTGAAGGTATAAATGTGATTATATGTGTTAAATTATTAAGACCACATTGTTATGTGGATATAATTGAGATGTGTGGTCAGAGGCAATCCTAGTGAGCAGATTAGTGGAATAGTCATAACGGGGTTAAATAACCGGCCCGGTGTGAAGCTAGGGGTATTTTGGGAAACCTAGTGAGTATTCAGGATCAATCGGGAAACAAGTAGTTATTTAGTGATTATTCGGGGTATGTCAGGATTAATTGGGAATTTAATGTGCCATTTGAGGATTAGCAGGAAATGTGGCCAATGACTGTTTTGCCCTTGAGGGCAATAAAGTATAGGGGTTTCAATAAGAGCCTGTTAGTCCTTTTGTGCCAAGGGATAGACTTAGTCACTTAGAAGCAATCAGAAAAACTAGATGACACATAAAACACTTAGCTTCTCCTCTCTGTCTCTCTCTCATTCCCATGTTCCTCCATTGGTGTGCATTGAAGTCCTTTGAAATTTGGAATTAAAAGCTTGGATTTGGTTAGCTGGAAGGGATATGGAGCTGGGGAATTATCAAGGGCCAACCTAGGGTCGTAATTTATAGTGAGGGTAAGTAAATTCCTCTTTTCTTATTGAATTTCATGTTTGGTTTTGGTGTTTTTGAGTTTTGAACTCAAGGATTTGATTTTGAACTGTGATGGAGTTTTGGCTTAGTTGTTGGTGTAGTTGTGTTTCCTTAGGTGTAGTATTGAGGCGTAGAGGTTAAATTCTTGCTTTAGTTTATATTAAGGGTGAATTCTAATGATTTTGGCTCGAGGAAAATGCAGCAAAAATTCTGGAATTTCTGAGTTCGCGAGGTCGCAACGCAGCACTGCTCTTGGAGCGGCTCGATATGCATGAAATCAGAGGCCTAGGGGGTTTGCTAAGCCGCTTAGCACGATGACGCTGGGTAGTTTGCACCACGACGTGTGTCTAGGGAAATGAGGGCTCGGGCCTTCTGACTTGTAGAGGGCCACGGTGCTTGCTGGGGGTGTCGCGACTCAAATAGAGAACATTGGCCAATTAAGGTGTTTAAGCTTAGGAACTCAAACCTAAAGGCTAGGGAAGGATTCTACTACTGGTTTAGTAGAATTCGAGATCTCGGAGGTTAGAATTTCACCTTGAAATTGTTAAATAGTCTAAGTGATTGATGGTTATAATTATTCCTTGTTACTAGGTTATACCGCTATGGTTCAAGAACAGGGATAGTGCTCGGGATGGCCATTCGCTAGCTGTTCGCGACCCTAGGTAAGAACACTACACCCGGGTTGTGAATGAGATTATATATGTATCAGAGAATATCTGGAGAGGCATGCTTGTATATGCTGCGTATGATTGAGTGTTGTGTAATTTATATGTGATTATATCTATTCTGAAGTCTAACCTAAGGGTGACGGGGGCCGATAGAAAGCGTGCGGAACGCAACCCAGCCTAAGCATGCCAAGGTCAGCTATAAGATCAGAGGACTCGGCCTAAGGGCGTTGGGACTGAACATTATACATATGAACATAAGTGATGTTTGCACTTAACTAACTGTATTGATTGATGAGATTGGATTATGTGTTTGATTGAGTAGAATATCACTACTAGGCTTATTACTTATATCCTGTTGTTGATTGAATTTATTGATTTAAGTTTACTGTTTATATGTTGTTGCTCATTTGTATCTGTCGATTCATGTTTTCTTATTGAGCCTTGGCTCACGGGTGCTATGTGGTGCAGGTAAGTAAAAGGGAAAGTCGGACTAGCCATGAGTTGGAGAGCTATAGGGACGGTGTGTACACATGCAGCCTACTGGACTGCCATAGCTAGGATAGCCTGGGAGGAACTAGGGTTGAATCCTGTTTTGCCGCTTAGGATGGCTAATTTGTATTCCTTTTGTCTTTTTTAGGGTCTGTACACACTTTTTGGGATCCCATGTATAAACTTAATATTTTAATGGAAAATAATTACTTTGTTGACCAAATTTTTGAATATCTAACCTTTATTTAGTCCTTAATTACACATTTAAGTCCAAATGACTCGCATAGCGAGTTAAGCACTATTTTAAACACACAGTGTAACCGTCTTGGCTAACCAGGGTGTTACATGATTTATATGGTAATGTGAATATTTATGCATGTTTATGTGTATTAAATATGCATGTGGGCTCATTTTTGTATATTGGGAAATATTTTTTATTTTTCACTAGTTGAGGGTATATTTGTATTATATATACGGGTTAGACCACAGTGTTATGGAGATACATTTGAGATGCGTGGTCGAGGAGATCCTAGTGAGCGGATTAGTGGAAATAGTCACAACAGGGTCAAATACCTAGCTCGGGGAGAGCCTAGGGTCTTTTTGGGAAACTTATAGCGTAGTCATGATTTCACGAGTAACAAGGTAGTTATTTGGTGATTATTTTGTTATGTGAGGATTAATTGGGAATTTATACGGCTACTTGAGGATTAGCGAGAAAAGTCGCAGATGACGTTTCGCCCTTGGGGGCATTAAAGAATAAGGTATGATTAAGGGGTATTTCGGTCTTTTGTGCCAAGGGATAGACTTAGCCTTGGGTACTATACTTCTGTGGAAGCAAAAGGAAGAAGAAAAACAAAACACTCTCAGCCTCTCTTTCTCTCTCTCAGTTTCCTCTTTTCCTTTAAAGTGGTTTGGTTTACATGAATTCTTGAGGTGAAAGCTTGGGAATTGAAGGGGTGGATTCGAGCTGGGAATAGGGTCAAGTTAGGTTAAGTTCGGAGCTAATCAACTGAAGTAAGGACCCTTCTATGTTGTGGTGAATATTTTTAAATAGTTTAAGCTCTGGCAGAGGTTTAGACTCTAGTTTTGATTTTTGAGTCCTGGTAAGATTGTTGACTGGTTTTTGGGTTATAAGTGATGCCGATGTTGTGATATTGGGAGTCCTAGACTCAATTGAGAATTAAGTTTGTGTTTTGGGTGGATTTTGATGATTTTGGCTTAGGGAAAACCCAGCAAAAATGCTGGAAAATCTGGGTTGGCGGGATCACGCCGCGATGCTGTTCTTGGGCACCATGGCTCGCATGAACCCAGAGGTCTAGGGTGGGTTCGCTAAACTGCCTTAGTGTCGCAGCGTTGGGAAAGGTGTGTCGTGTGTCCAGGATATAGACTTAGGGTGCTCTCTGAATTGTAGATGTCTACATCGCCTTTGAAGAGGGTCGCGACTCATATAGAGAACTTTGCCAAATTAGGGATTTTAAGCTCGGGAACTCAAATCTAAAGGCTCGGGAAGGATTCTACAACCTAGTTTAGTAGAATTCGAGGTCCCGAAGGCTAGAAATTTACCATGAATCTTTTAAATAGCCTGGATGACTGGTGGATATCAATTATTGCGTTGTGACTAGGTTATACCACTAGGGCTCAGGAATAGGGATCGTGCTCAGGATCACTATACGCTACCTGCTCAGGATTCGAGGTAAGAAATCTGCACATGGGTTGTAATCGGGGCTTGGACCCCTATAAATGGATATGACTGTGGTTCCAACTATGATTATTCAGTTAAGCACGCATGCTACATCTAATTGTGTGTTGTGAAATATATATGTGGCTATATCAATTCTGAAAGCCTGGCCTAAGGGTGTTGGGGTCGATAGTAAGCGTGCGGAATGCAGCTCGGCCTAAGCGTGCCGCGGTTGGCCATAAGACCATAGGACTCAGCCTAAGGGCGCCAGGCCTGAATGTCACATAAATAAACAGAAGTGTCGATTGCACTTAACTAACTGTATTGATTGTTGAGATTGGATTATGTGTTTGATTGAACAGATTATTACTGCTATGCTTATTTCTTATGCCCTATTGCTTATTGAACTTATCGATTTAAGTACTGATTGTATATTGTTTCTCATTTGTATATATTGATTTAACCTTTCTAGCTCAGCCTTGGCTCACGGGTGCTATGTGGTGCAGGTTAGAGCAAGGGTAAGCTAGACCAGCCATGAGTTGGAGAGCTTCAGGGGCAGTGTGTACATATTAAGCCTACTCGACTGCCATGGTCAGGATAGCTTGGGAGGAACTAGGGTTGAACCCCGTTTTGCCGCTTAGGATGAATAATTTGTATTTTATTTGTCCATTATCAGTCTGTAACCACTTTTGGGGATCTCGTGTATAAAATTAATATTTTTAATGAAAAATAATTACTTCGTTGACCAAAATTTTTAATACCTAACCTTGATTTAGTCTTTAATTACACATTTATGTCCAAATTAGTCTCTTAGCGAGTTAAGCACTACTTTCAGCACATAGTGTAACGGTCTTGGCTAAACTGGGTGTTACAACGATCACCTGCAGCCTATGGATGTTCCCTTTTGTCCCCATGGGACCACTATGTAGCAAGAGCCAATAGTGATCAGCTATAAAAGGAACCTCTCAACAGTGCTCACCACAGTTGGCTCCTCGTAGATGTAATTTACCTTGATAGGATCGAAATAGGTCACCTAGCTAACTCCAGTATGTAATAGGACAATGACATTGTGCTTACCCTTGAACGTTTCCTACTATTACTAATGTAAAGCACCTATCTTATATATTACATCTCTAATCTCCAAGGACACTTATATGATGCACATACTGCTATTGTCAAATGGAATTGTCAAAGTGTATAAGAGAGAACGAAAAAATAAGTGTCGGGCAAGACAGAACCTATCAACCACTTGGGAGGTATTATACCCAACCTCACCAAGCACCTGGCCATGTGAAAAATAGGTGTCTATCCTTGCGAGCCTCAACAGGCACCTAGCGATGTGCAAATTAGGTGTCTAGCCTCGCGAGCCTCAACGGGCTCCTGGCCATGTGCAAAACAGGTGGCTGGCCTCATGAGATATGTATATTAATACTTATAATATATATATATGTATCAACGGTGAACCTTATAAGACAACATATGAGTGTCAAAAGATCCCTCAAAAGTGACTTCCTCACAAACACACCCACCCTACAAAGGGACCACGTCGCAGAAGACAAAAGGGGAGCCCAAAGGGATCCCTAAGTCTAGATCAACCAATTCACTTTACCAAGGGAAAAAGGGTATTGAAAATAAGCATTTACAAGGATTCATATTTACCATCTCCCTATTAGGGTCCCAACTCAAGGGGAGATCACATCAAGGACAAAAAAGGCTCCTCATAATATTCCTAGGTTGACTAAAGTCACCTAGCCCAAAAAGGGTCTTCAAGAAGACACTTGCAAAAAGGGTCTCGAAGAAGAAGCTTGCAAAAATAGTACTATGATAACAATGAGAAGGATGCTTCTTGATCAAAAATAAAAACTCAAAAGCACGTGCACAATGAATATAAAACAAAAGGATGGGAGATACCCAAAGGGTCAACACATCCTCAAAATAAACCAACGTGCATGCATAAGAGGAGCTCAAATGCTCCTCCAATGAGCATGGAACACTAACAAGACTCTGAGAGTGTTTCTTCAACTCGTAAGTACTGGTAGACTTCGTGGTCAAGTCGACTTGCTGTTCTTATAGTGAAGAAGAAGCCAACAAGACAAAAGGACCACGAGAAAAAAAATGTTAAAGCACTCTTCACTCTGGAATTTGAAAAGAGTTGGATACACGTAAACAACCCAGGGCAACAGACTAAGAGCACCACCCGAGAGCTCACCTTGTCTAGACGATACTTCTTTGCCTCCTTCGGGTAGTGTGCCTCAAGATCCTTCATGCAACCCCATGTTTTGCACAACAATATCACTGGTGGGATCTGTACAAGGGAACGAGTGGCATTAATTAAATTTCAAAGGCATTCTAAGGATCACCACTCATGAAGTATGCTTTTTCATATCTCATTAACAAGGAAACTCACTCACACCTGGCTTGTCATAAATATGGCACGAAAAGGTCTATAATAACACCTAAAGGCCTCCTTATAGACTGACGGGCAAGTGTGGATGCCAAAAAACTTTCAAGGAAAAAAAAAGTCTCATCCCTTGTTGAAATAAATGGCTAAGGGACGGTGGATGTCAAAAATTTGACATGTGCCTGAGGCAGGCTCCTTGTCACCAACACCTCACAGGCCAAAACTTGAGACTTTCCTCCTATGACGAAGTACCCAGGTGAGACCACGTTGCATGGTCCCTCACAAGATCCCTTTCTCGCTCCAAGGGTGGCGCCTCGCCTAAATTGTTGACACGCTCCGAGGGTGGCACCACATGAGGGATGTGGCCTCACGTCGAAGGAGGCGCCTCGCAATGGACGGAGCCTCGCATGGATTGCGGCCTCGAGCCAAGGGTGGCGCCTAGCGTGGATTGTGGCCTCGCGTAGAGGGTGGTACCACATGAAGGGTGTTGCCTCACGAGAGTTGTGGCCACGCGCCTAAGTAGTTGCAACTCGACCTCACGTGTAAACACCATGCAAAGCCTCTCGCACCTTGCACCCATAAACCAACTAGCAAAGCCATCGTTTCTCAAGCCTCTTTAAAATATGTGCCATGCTGATGAGCCCCTGCCCTATTTGCTAGGGTAGGTGCCACAAGCAGAGTGTGCATCCCATATGTATCTCTTCCCGGTCCACGAGTAATTTGATACTTAGAAAAATATAAAAAGGCTTGAAGCACAAGCACATCTCAGAAAGGTGAAAACATCCACTGGGTACGTGGTACACATATAGGTACAGAATGTATGTACCAACCAAAAGGGGACAGAGCACGAGCACAATGTCCATGCCAGGCAAGTGGTGGCCTTACAAGGATAGTACATGGTGGAGCCTCCACTATAACGCTCCTGACATCTGTAGCAGAGAAGTAGTGGTGGTCAAAAATAGTACAAAGCTTGGAACAGAACCTGCAGGTCTTTGATATGTATAAGAACTGACCACCACCTCTCTAGCACCACCGTTACCTCCACCACATTCCCTTGCATCCTGTGGATGTTCCTTTCTGTCCCCATGGGACCACTATGAAGTAAGAACCAACAGTGCTCAGCTATAAAAGGAACCTTTGTTCTCCGAGGAAGGGGGATTGGGAAATTTTTTGAAACACTAGATCATTCTAAGAGAAATATACAAGTTTTCCTCCATTATTTTTGAAACTTTTGTCTATGTTTTTGTAAGTTCACGTAAGTTTACTACTCTTTCACTAATTCACTTAAGTTTTCCAACCTAAGTTCGTTGACAAGTTTTACCGTCAATAGTTATATATATATATGTAAAGTGTAATTTTATATTAGAACTGTTATTTAAAAGTTATTATTATGTATTAATATTTTGGTTAATATTTAAATATTGACTTTACAACTATTGATATTTGTAAGATTATTAGATTTTGTAGAAATTATATTTATTATATTAATGTGATTGATATTATGGCAAATTAATAGTAATATAAATATTTGTATTTATATTATTACAATCATTATATAAATTATTAAAATTTTATGTCAATTGAGGAGATATATTACAAGATCATTTTTAAAGTATGAGGAGTCAATAGCGTTGGAATGATTATTATTATTATTATTATTATCATTTTATGTTGTTTATGGTATTGTTAATATACACTATCAGTAGTGTATATTTCCGATTGTGATATAATTTAATAAATGATTTGCCTTGAATATGAATTTGTATCGATTGAGTTGATTGGCTTTTGGTGAGAAATTTTAAAATAAGCTAAGGACCTAAGGTAAGCAAATATCACATTTTGTACTTAAGTGTGAGATGCATGATTATACTGATTGTGTATGTCTGATGAGTTTAAGTATGAGATGATGATACATATGATAGGTATGGGATGTTGATACATATGATAAGTATGTGATGAATGATTATATGAGTTCTGTGTTGTATGAATATCAAAATGATATTGTATGACATTTAATTGTTGAATTTAGTGATATGTAAAAGTTTTCATATTTGGTCAAGTTTGATCTGAATTGTGAGCAAGTATGTATTCTTATGTTGATGAATATGTGAATTGCCTTTTATGTTCATGATTTTGTTACATGTTGTGATATATGAAGAATTTAAGCTTTTAGGGTTGAAACCTTAGACCTGAGCCATAACTCTACATTAAGGTTTAACAACGTCATTGTAACGCCCTACTTCCTTAGAGTCGTTACTAAGAGAGTATAAAATGTGCAATTAACTCGCTAATCGAGGTTTTAAGACAAAAGTGTAATTAAACCATAAACAGAGTCTTATACTTTTATAATACCTTCATTCATTAAAAATCATAAAGCATTTAACATTTGGGATCCCAAAACACTGTTTAGAAATATTTGCAACTCAAAAATATAACTAAAGTCGGCTAAACAACAAAATTTAGGTTTAATACAACCATCTCCCAAAAATACCCCCGGTCGTGGCAGCCAGGCAGGCCAAACATGTACGCGCCGCTTCACGCTCTCCGACCTCATGGTTGGTCGATTTTCCCCTTGTCCTTACCTGCATCATAGAGCACACGTGAGCCGAAGCCCAGCAAGAAAACCCTCACAATAAGATAACATATGCATATTTAACATTCAACATATAATCAATCCACCATCAGGCTAAACACATACGACTATGCCGTCCCAGGCACTTTACCAGATCCTGGGTTTGCAGTCTACACCGTGAGGATAACCCAGGTATCCTTTAGGGTCTCGTCCTGGCAACTCGCACTCCGTGTGCTAAACACTGCTCTTGGCCCTTTGTCGTACTTGACCTTCTCTGTTCCTGGCTCTTGCCGTTCATTCACATATATGCACACATAGCAAAATTAAGCAAATACTTAAACACATATAAACTCAATCAATGGGCCTATGCACTGCAACACAATCATATAGGGTTGTGCCCTGCAACACAAGTTATAGAGCCTCGCCCTGCTCTATAGGTACAGTAGTTTTCTTACATGTGTCCCGAGCACAGTCCCCTAGTCTGAGCTTCGCTGAAAACCTAGTCACAACGTATCAACAACGTCTATCCATTAAGTTCTAATAAATTAAGTAGCTTTGGGTCATAATTATAATCTCCGGGACCTTGAATTCTATCAATCCAGGTGATCAAATCCATCCCGAGCCTTAACTTTTGGATTCTCGAGCCTAAAACCTCCTTTAAGCCCAAAAATGCACTAAGTGCCGTGGCCCCATGAACCCATGCCACGGCCCGTCTAAACCAGAGAACTCCAACCCAAAAGCAGGGCAGGCGTGCCGCAACCCAAGCTAGGGCATCCCACGGGCAGCCCCTCATTCTGGCCTCCAACCTGTTCTAGAGGGTCGTAGCTCAGCAAGAACAATGTAGCGGCCCGACCCTTCGAACCCAGAAAAATCCTCCATTTTTACCTCCAAAACCAAGCCAATTTATCCCAAAATCCATCCAACAACTCAAACTAATCATCATTGATGTTCTACCACAATCTCAACAACAAAACCTAACAAGAGTTAACCCCAAATCCCATCTAAAACCCTAGAATGATCTTTCACCTATCCCACATTCAAACTCTTGAAATACCAGCAGGAAACCAATATAATTCACTAAGTTAAAAGCTTACCTTGAGCTGAGTTGAATCCCTGGATTAGCTCCCTAAGCTCCAAGCTTCTAGCTCCCAAAATCCCAGTTCAAAATCCTTAGTTTCTGGTTGAAGTCCACCAACATGCACCAAACTTCCAAGAAAGAGAAGAGAACCGAGAGATAAAGAGAGAAAGGGTCGGTTTCCTTAAGTTCTGAACACTTCCTCCCTTTTGTTTTATTTAACTTAAGTTCTAAGGTTATCTCAAAGGCTCGGGGTGCCAAAAACGTCCCCGAGGGAAAAATGGTAAATTTCCCCAATATTCCCTCCTAAACATTCTAACTTCAGATATATCTCCAAATATTTATTTCCATAACTCGATAACCCCAAAAAACATCTAACACCCGAAATACCCCTCGATTCGCCCCGAGTCAGGATTTCGACCCCGTTGTGACTTTCTAGCTAAACGCTCCCTAGGACTGTCTCGAATCATGCAAAACAGATATATCACAATTATTATAATTATTGCATTTATGACCTCAATGGGATAAAATTACGAACATGCCCCTAATAACCGAACAGGGCCCACATGCATATTTAATTCACCTAAACATGCATCTCTAATCACATATTCATACAAATTCACATATTATAATAATAAATCACTTATTGCCCTCCAGGCACGCTAATCAAGGCCCCAAGCCTTATTAGCAAACTTGGGTCGCTACAACTATCCCCTCCTTATAGAAATTTCGTCCTCAAAATTACCTGAATAACTCGGGATACCGCTCCTGCACATCTGATTCAAGTTCCCATGTCGCCTCCTCAAATTTGTTGTTCATCCACAACACTTTCACCAAGGCGATGGTCTTGTTCCGCAAGACCTTATCCTTCCAGTCAAGAATCTGAACCGGCTTCTCCTCATATGATAAATCCTGGTCCAACTACAAGTTCTCATAACTCAGTACATGTGTCAAATCCAATACATACTTCCGGAGCATGGATACGTGAAAAAAATTATGAACCCCTGATAAAGCTCGAGGCATCGCCAATCTGTATGCTACCTCTCCAACCCATTCCAGAATCTCGAAGGGGTCAAAAAACCTAGGGCTCAGCTTGCCCCGTACACCAAACCGTTTCACTCCCCTCAAAGGTGAAACCCTAAGAAACACATGGCCACCGACCTGAAACTCTACGTTTCTGCATCTCAAGTCCGAGTAACTCTTCTGGTGACTCTGGGAGGCGAGCATTCGAGCTATAATCTTCTCAATTGCCTCATTGGTCCTCTGAACCATCTCAGGACCCAAATAACTCCTCTAACCTATCTCATCTCAAAGGATAGGTGATCTGCACTTCCTCCCATAAAGCATATAATACAAAGGCACTCCGATAGTCGCTTGATAACTGTTATTGTACAAGAACTCAATCAAAGGGAGATACATGCTCCAAGATCCCCCAAAATCTAGCACATAGGCTCGTAGCATGTCCTCCACTATCTAGATCGTCCTCTCAGACTATCCATCTGTCTGAGGATGATAAGTGGTACTAAACTGTAACTGCGTGCCCATAGCCTTCTGCAAACTCTCCAAAAACTTGGAGGTGATGGTGGGGTCCCTATTGGATACTATTGACCTCGGAGCCCCATGACGTCGAACAATTTCCTTCACATATAACTTGGCATACTGCTCCACAATATAAGTCATCCTGACAGGTAAAAGTGGGCGGACTTGGTCTACCTATCCACAATCACCCACACCGAGTCATGCTGTCCCACGGTCTTTGGAAAGCCAAACACGAAGTCCATGGTTATATCTTCCCACTTCCACTATGGAATCCCTAGAGGCTGCATCAACCCTGTTGGCCTCTGATGTTTAGCCTTGACCTACTGACAAGTTAAGCACTTGGCCACATAATCCACCACATCCCTCTTCATGCTCGACCACCAATACAAAGCTTTCAAATCTTGGTACATCTTATTTGATCCTGGATGTAAGGAATAGGGAGTGGTATGAGATTCATCCAAGATCTCCCGCCGGATATCAGAATCCATTGGAACATAGATCTGACCCTTGTACTTCAGCGACCCCATCTCTGAGATAGAAAAGTTCTTAGCCACTCTAACTAAGACGTTCTCTCTGTGACCTCTCAACAGGGAATCATTTCCCTGCGCCTCCCTGATCCTCTCAAGGAATGTATACTAAAGAGTGATGTTGGCTAATCGACCAACCACCAACTCTATACCCGCTCTAGTCATTTCCTCATCTACCTTATCAGATATCTACCTCTAACTGAACAACTATCCTGGGCCCTTCCAACTCAATGCATCAGCCACTACATTACCCTTCCCAGGATGGTATAGGATATCACAATCATAATCCTTAACCAACTCCAGCCACCTTCTCTGACGCATAGTCAAATCCTTCTGAGTGAAGAAGTACTTCAAACTCTTATGATTGGTGTATATCTCGCACTTCTCACCACATAGATAATGTCTCCAAATCTTAAGTGTGAAGACCACCACTACCATACTCCTTTAACTATCTCGATGCTTAGGCTATAATCTTCCCCACTTGCATTAGCACACACCCTAAAGCTTGTCTGGAAGCATCACAATAAACCACGAACTTCTCATTGTCTGTTGGAAAACTCAGCACTAGCGCGGTGATCAGTCGCCGCTTCAACTCGTTAAAACTGTTCTCACATCTATTTGTCCAAACATACTTTGTCTTCTTCTTTGTCAATTATGTGAACGGCGTAGCAATCCTGGAGAACCCCTCAACAAACCGCTGATAATAACCTGCCAATCCCAGAAATCTCCTCACTTCAGGAACACTACTCGGTCTAGGCCAATCTCTCACTGCCTCAATCTTACTTGGGTCAACTAGAATCCCCTCCTTACTAATGATATGGCCCAAAAATGTGACTTGCGGTAACCAAAACTTGCACTTGCTGAACTTAGCATATAACCTATGCTCTCTCAACCCCTGCAATACCAGACGTAGATGCTGCTCATGCTTTATCTCTGACTGAGAGTACACCAAAATGTCATCGATGAACATGATCACAAACTTATCCAAATAATCCTTGAAAACCCTATTCATCATGTCCATAAAAGCTGCTAGGGCATTGGTTAATCCAAAGGACATAACCAGGAATTCATAGTGTCCATACCTCGTGCGGAAAGTGGTCTTTGGTATGTCCTCTTCTTTGATCCTTAACTGGTGGTAACCTGATCAAAGATCAATCTTGGAAAACACTGTCCTTCCCTGTAGCTTGTCAAACAAATCGTCGCTCATAGGCAGTGGATACTTATTCATAATGATTAACTTGTTCAGCTCCCTGTAATCAATACAGATCCTAAGAGATCCATCCTTCTTCTTGACAAACAACACTGGAGCACCCCATGGCGAGAAACTTGGTGTGATGAACCCCAAATCCAGTAACTCCTGCAATTGAATCTTCATCTCCTTCAGCTCTGCCGGACCCATTCTTTAAGGTGTCCTAGATACTGGCTTTGCCCCTGGCGCCAACTCTATAACAAACTCAATCTTTCGCTGCGGCAGCAACCCTGGCAGATCAACTGGAAATAAATCTAGAAACTCACATACCAATCTAATCTCACCCCGTCTAACCGGCACAATCCTAGAGGTATCCACAACATTCGGTAAGAATCCTATGCAACCTTCCTGCATCAGGTATCAAGCCTTCAGTGCTGAAATCATAGGTACTCGTGGTCCACTAACTGTCCCCACAAATACAAAGGGCACCTCCCATTCTAGTTCAAAAGTCACCATCCTACACTTGCAGTCAATCATTGCCCCATACTTCGATAACCAATCAATCCCTAGGATCATATTGAAGTCATCCATCGCAAGCTCAATCAGATCAACAGAAAACTCCCTACCATCTACCTCTACTGGTAAAGCTCTAATCCATCTCCTAGAGACTACCAGTTCCCCAGTTGGCAACAAAGTCTGAAAACCCCTAGCATACAAAACACTAGGTCTACACAGCTGATCTATCACTCTAGCAGATACAAATGAATGAGTAGCTCCCGAATCAATCAATGCAGTATCAGAAAACCCAGCACTAGAAATCTGTCCTATCACAACCGAGGGGCTAGCCTTTGCCTTAGTCTGAGTCAAAGTGAACACCCTGGTAGGAGCGACACTGTCGCCCTGCTTTAGCTCCTCTTTCCTGGCTTGTCAACAGTCCTTCTTCAGATAATTGGCATTCCCACAGATAAAGCAAGCCCTAATCCTGTACTCCCCCTGATGTCACCGTCTGCACTGAGGACACACTGGAAAACTCCTCCAGTTGTCACCTCCGCCCTGACGGCCACTAAAAGTACCCCGTGCCCTCCTATCCAAGCTAGGAGGAACAAAAGAATCTGGGGCCTTTCTCTTCTGCTCACTAGAGACACTACCCTGACTGGATCGAATAAAAGGAGGCACCGTCCTCCTGGCATCGCGCCTAACTACGCTCTCTCTCCAAATCTGATCCTCGGCCCCCTCAGCTGTAAGGGCCTTGTCCACGACCTGAGGATATGTAGTAGTCTCTGGATCTAAAGTAATCTTCACATCATGGGCGATCATAACATTCCACCCTCGTACAAGTCTATCTCTTCTTGCCGCATCAGCCCGCACCAAATCCAGCGCGAACTTCACCAACCGGTCAAATTTCAAGGCGTACTCTGTAGCAGACAATCGGTTCTGAGCCAGGTTGATGAACTCATCAACCTTTGCAGCTTGGAATGCTACACTGTAGTATTTCTTGTTAAAGATATTACTGAATTCTTCCTAAGTCATAACTGCCACATTCCTCCTCTGGGCTACTACATCCCACCAGATGCGGGCATCCTCTCTGAACATGTAGCTGGCACAAGCTACCCTCCTGTTCTCTTCCACCCTCATAAAATCCAGAATGGAGGAAATCATATTCATCCACTGCTCTGTCGGCAATGAGTCTCATCCACCCTCGAAGGTGGGAGGATGTTGCTTCCTGAACCTCTCATACAAAGGTTCCCACCTATTCTCCATAACAGGCTAAACCGGCACTAGTGCCACAGTCTGCTGAACTGGCAATCCACTGACCTGAGGAGGGGCCTGCTGCCTCAGCTATTGAAGTTCTTCCTCTGTTCGCTGCAGTCTTGCTTCCATTTTGGCAAACATCTGTTACCAATTCTATGGGGCAGGTGGAGGGTCCTGACCCTAGTTGTCATCCTCGGCCCTACTACCGCGGAGTCTAGATGATTGTCGAGGCATCACAACAATATGCTTGCAATCAACGACGTCGCTCATTAGGCCAGATAACAACATCCAAAACCACCTCCCAAGTCATATCAGTCAACCATAAACAACAATCCACAAAACATACAAATAGCATATAACACTCAACGGGCCATGCCCTGGCATCATGCATATGTTAAATCATTCATCATGCTCTATGTAAAATAAGAGGGAAAACAGAGCTTTTAAGCACATATTCAAGCATATAAGTCAATTATTACCAACCAACCTTGAGTCGAGCTTGTCACTGACAGGGAGCGTACATGTTCGGTCAATCTCCAGGAACGATAAACCTTGGCTCGATCTGATACCAAGTTGTAATGCCCTACTTCCTTAGAGCCATTACTAAGTGAGTTTAACATGTGCAATTAACTCGCTAATCGAGGTTTTAAGACAAATGTGTAATTAAACCATAAACAAAGTCTTATACTTTGAAAATACTTACATTCATTAAAAATCATAAAGCATTTAACATTTGGGATCCTAAAACACTGTTTAGAAATATTTACAACTAAAAAATATAACTAAAGTCGGCTAAATGACAAAATCTAGATTTAGTACAACCATCTCCCAAAAATACCCCCGGTCATGGCAACCAGGCAGGCCAAACATGTATGTGCCGCTTCACGCTCTCCGAACTCATGGTTGGTCGATTTTCCCCTTGCCCTTACCTGCACCATAAAGCACCCGTGAGCCGAAGCCCAACAAGAAAACCCTCACAAGCAGATAACATATGCATAATTAACATTCAACATATAACCAAGCCACCATCAGGCTAAACACATACGGCCATGCCGTCCCAGGCGCTTTACTTGGCCCTAGATCCGCGGTCTACTCCGTGAGGATATCCCAGGTATCCTTTAGGGTCTCGCCCTGGAAACTTGCACTCCGTATGCTAAACGCTGCTCCCGGCCCCTTGCCGTTCTTGGCCTTCGCCATTCCCTGCTCTTGTCGTTCATTCATATATATGCACACATAGCATAATTAAGAAAATAATTAAACACTTATAAACTCAATGAATGGGGCTACGCCTTGCAATACAATCATATAGGTTCGTGCCCTGCAACATAAGCTATAGGGCCTCGCCCTGCTCTACGGGTATAGCAGTTTCTTACCTGTGTCCCAAGCTTTCCAAGCACCGATGTCTTGAGCACAGTCCCCTAGTCCGAGCCTCGCTGAAAACCTAGTCACAACGTATCAACAACGTCCATCCATTAATTAGCTTTGGGTCATAATTCTAGTCTCCAAGACCTTGAATTCTATCAATCTGGGTGATAAAATCCATCCCGAGCCTTAACTTTTGGATTCCCGAGCCTAAAACCTCCTTACAGCCCTAAAATGCACTAAGTGTTGCGGCCCCATGAACCCATGCCACGGCCCGCCTTAACCCGAGATCTCCAACCCCAAAACAGGGCAGGCGCATCGAGGGCCACCCGTCATTCTGGCCTCCCACCTGGCCTAAAGGGATGTGACTAAGCAAGAACAATGTCGCGGCACGACCCTTCGAACATAGAAAGATCCTCCATTTTTAACTCCAAAACCAAGCCAATTTACTCCAAAATCAATCCAGCAACTCAAACTAATCATCACAAAAGTTCTACCACAATCTCAGCGACAAAACCTAACAAGAGTTAACTCCAAATCCCATCTAAAACTCTAGAATGATCTTTCACCAATCCCACATGCAAACTTCTGAAATACCAGCAGGAAACCAATATAATTCAATAAGTTAAGAGCTTACCTTGGGCAGAGTTGAATCCCTGGATTAGCTGTAACGACCCAAATTCACTGATAGGGCTTAAGGGCCTTGATTAGTGTGTCAGGAGGGCATGATGGGAATTATGTGTGATTTTTATAATTAAGATGCATGATTATGATTTTAAGCATGTTATATGACTATGTGAATTATGCTATGTGATAATTATGATACGCGACTCGTACCATGTGGGTGCGGTGATACCGATGTGATGCACGTGCCGAGACGGTCTTAGAAAACTAGATAATGATAACTGGTGATTTGGTAACTTGTGTGGCTGCTAGTAACCTTAGAGAGTAACAAGTTTTATTTGGAAAGTGGTAGAATTGTAAAGCTAGGAAAAGGACAAGTAAGCCCTTGAGGTCTAGTTAGTAAGGATATTAATGGAGGGTTAAATTGGTCTTTTGGCAGTGTATAGGTGAGTTTGAGCTGAAGAAGAACACTAGTACGTATAACACTTGGGAAAATAGGTTTATGCTGAATTGTGGAGACCAAGAATTAGAGCAAAAGGGAGATAGAAAGGGGAAGCAGAATTTTAAACTCTTGGAAGGAGAATCAAGGGGTGATTGAAGTTGTCAAGCAAGCTTAGACCAAGAATTCTCAGAGGTAAGATTTTAGCTATGGAATATTAAAGTTTCAAGTCTGGTTTTTGGTTAATAAGTGTGAATTGAAACAAGTTGGTGGCTGGTTTTGCATGAATTAAGAATTGGGTAATCAAAGGGAAAGGAGGTTTGAAGCTAGAGGTTGGACTCACCATTCAAGGTAAGGTTTCTGAGTAATTGCTAAGCTTATCTATGTTAAGGATTGGGGGATTTGGAGTGTGGTTTGGGTTTGGGTTCAAGTTGTTTTTAATTTTCTGGTTTGAGTTACTAAGCATGAAACTCAAGAGTGAATTTTGGGAATAATTGTGTGAATGAGCTTGAGCATGATGTTTCTAGGTTGTTGTGAGGTCTATTAGGGATTTAGAGTTGGTTTTGAGACTTAGGAAGGAGTTTGGGGTGATTTGGAGTGAGTTGGGTTCGGGAAAAACGCGAAAGAAAACCCAGAATTCTGGGCTCGCGAAGGCGCGCCGCGGCGCAAGGCTGCTTTTGGGCAAAATTGGGCCTCTAACTTGCTGGGCGCCGCGGCTCAAGGCCAATTTCAGAACATGAATTTTTGCAATTTTAGGCCTTTGCTCCGAGGGTTCGGGGGATGTCTTCGGTGTATTGTTTTAGGATTTTGGGGGTTCCGAGAGTGTGGGTTTGGCTCCGGGGAGGTAACCTTGGATTGATTAGTGACAAAGAATATTTTATTTGTGTTGTGATTAGGACTTTGGAGAGGCTCGAGGTAGAGGACCGTGCTCGCGGCTTCGTGGCATCGGAAACCAGTGAATTCAAAGGTAAGAAAACTGCACCCGGATGTATGATTGTAATGGGACTAAGAGCTCCCGAGAGTTACATCATGTCAATGTTGGTATTACGCCAAGGGATATGTAAAAGCGGTCTAAGAGTACCGTACATGATTTTAGCGCACGGGGCGCGAATTGGCCACTGGGAGCCAGAAACAACAGGATAACAGAGGGAGCAGCCTGTGAGCGCTAGCCCTGGTTATCGTTTGTGACTTGTGTGCTATGTGCTGAAATGCCTAGTATGTGAAATACTTGATTATACCGAATGGTGATATATCTGAGCTTATGTGATATAATATGAGTAATTGACTTATCTGTTAGTAGTTCATGCTCTGTTGTTGTTGTGTTTTCTTGCTGGGCCTTGGCTCACGGGTGCTACGTGGTGCAGGTAAAGGCAATGGCAAGTTTGACAAAGCCTGAGGTGGAGAGCTCCGAGGTGATATGTGCATAGCCAGCTGTTCGATCACCATAGTCGAGGAGTGAGTCAGGACAGGGATTACCTAACTGCTCGTTTTGCCTTAGTATGGCTGGTTAATGTATTTAAACCTTGTAATTTTTGTAAATGGCCTTTAAACTTATATTTTTGGGATCTCGTGTAAATAAACAATGTTTAGCAATGAAAATGTAACTTTTGAGACCAAAGCGTTTTTAGCCCTAGCTCCTTCACAGTTTTAGTATCACGATTTTATTTAAATGACTTGACTAGCAAGTCTGACACTTAATAACCACACAGTGTATCGGTCCTGGCTATCCAGGGCGTTACAACTTGGTATTAGAGCCTCCTAGGTTTATGGGTCCTGAAGACTGGCTTGGTATGTACATTCGCCGCGGGAGACAAGCTCAACTCAGGGTTTGGTAATTGTTTATGCATGATTATGTGCTTAAGTGATTTGAGTGAGATATGAATGTTGATATCTGTCTGATGAATAGGAAGTATGAGATTTTGATAGGGCCTGACCCTTGACTATTGCATGATGCTATTGAGGCGTGTTTATTAGCATTGCCGTGCATGTGAATGAATATCTGGGTAAATTGTTATACTTGCTTGTTTGTGAATGATTGGAGTTTCGGTGGTGGATTATGGAGAGATTATTACCCTGTCATCATAGCCTAATTGCCGAGTCGTTGTTTGCAGATTGACTTGAATAGTTATGTGTTCAAGGAAATCCACACGACAAGCCGGCAGGTCTGGGACTAGAGAGGATGACCAGGGCCCAACCCCTCCGCCTGTCCCTGAGAACTGGCAACAGTTAATGGCAGATATGCAAGCTTGGCTTCAGAGCCAGGATGAACTGATCAGAATTCTGCAGCAGGCTCCATCTGAGAGTGTTGCCCCTACTGTGCCACCAGCATTGGTACCTGTGGTGCAGCCAGTTGATGTTGGGAATAAAGTGGAACCGTTGTATGAGCGGTTCAGGAAACAACATCCCCCAATCTTTGAAGGTGGACCAGATCCACTAAAAGCTGAGCAGTGGATGACCCTGATCACCACCATACTTGATTTTATGAAAGTTGAAGGACATGATAGGGTGGCCTGTGCCACTTATATGCTGAGAGAGGATGCCCTAATCTGGTGGGAGGTGGCATCACAGACTATAAATGTTGCCACGTTGACTTGGGAAGAGTTTAAGGATTTGTTCAATCAGAAGTACTATAACGTTGCTATCAAGGTAGCGAAGGTGAATGAGTTTGTGGGGCTGGTTCAGGGCAGTATGACCGTTACAGAATATGCCTTGAAGTTTGACAGACTTGAAAAGTTTGCACCAGATCTTTTACCTACTGATGCGACCAGGTTAGACAGATTTGTAAGAGGGCTGAATGTTATGATAGCCCGAGATGTAAGGATTACCACAGTTCCTGGAGTGACTACTTATGCCCAGGCTGTGGAGAGGGCTCTTACCGCTGAGGAAGCGGAGAATAGGATATGGATGGATAGTGCAGCAAGAAGAAAGGGCCATAGGCCAGTGCCTCCATACTCTGGTTCTAGTAGGGGCGGAGGCTCCAGTGATTTGAAGAGAAAGGTTCCTGACGCTCCAATCGCTCCTAGGTTTGATAGGGGAGGTCGGGGTACTCAGGGTGGCCGCCGGGGAGGCGGTGATTCGTGGAGGACTTACCCAGAGTGCACGAGGTGCAGAAGACGCCATCTGGGTGAGTGTCAGGCTAAGGCCTGCTATGTATGCGGGGTGGTGGGACACCTCAGGAAAGATTGCCCAACAGTGAAGAAGGGCGAGGCAGGAAAGGTGGACAGCTTGACTCCAGCTCGAGTGTTCACTTTGACGCAGGCAGAGGCCGAGGCTAGTCCCTCGGTAGTGACAGGTCAGCTTTCTAGTGCTGGCACTCCCTTTACTGTTTTGATTGATTCTGGTGCTACGCATTCATTTGTATCTGATAGGGTGATTGATAGGCTGTGTAGACCTAGTGAGTATAGTGCTTCAGGGTTTGGGACTATATTGCCTACGGGAGAGCTGGTAGTGTCTAGGAGGTGGATTAGAGCATTGCCGGTGTTAGTTGATGGTAGAGAGTTGTCAGTAGACTTGATTGAGTTGAGAATGGAAGATTTTGATATGATTCTAGGTATGGATTGGCTGGTTAGATATGGAGCTACCATTGATTGTAGAAAGAAAATGGTGACTTTTGAGCCAGAGGGCGAGGATCCCTTCGTTTTTGTGGGAGCGGTGAGTGGACCTCGCGTACCCAGGATATCTGCGTTGAGAGCCAGAGATTTGCTACAGGGTGGATGTATAGGCTTCTTGGCTAGTGTGGTGGATACCACCAAAGTTTCACCAGTTGGACCGGAGGAGACCAGACTGGTTTGTGAGTTCTTAGATGTGTTCCCTGAGGATTTGCCTGGGTTGCCGTCGCGTAGGGAGATTGAGTTTGTTATTGAGTTGGCACCAGGGACAGAGCCAGTGTCAAGGGCACCATACAGGATGGCACCGGTGGAACTGAAAGAGTTAAAGATACAACTGCATGAACTTCTGGACATAGGATTCATCAGACCTAGCTATTCGCCATGGGGTGCTCCAGTTTTATTTGTTAAGAAGAAGGATGGGACTCTGAGAATGTGTATCGACTATCGGGAATTGAATAAGTTAACTATTAAGAATAAGTATCCCCTACCGAGGATTGATGACTTGTTCGATCAGCTGCAGGGTAAGATGGTGTTTTCAAAGATTGATCTTCGATCTGGTTATCACCAGCTGAGGATCAAGGATGAGGACATACCTAAAACAGCCTTCCGGACGCGGTATGGGCATTATGAGTTCTTGGTCATGTCTTTTGGTTTGACCAATGCCCCAGCAGCCTTTATGGACTTAATGAACAGAGTGTTCAAGGATTTTCTAGATCAGTTTGTTATAGTCTTCATTGATGACATCCTGGTGTATTCCAGTTCAGAGACAGAGCATGAGTTTCATCTTCGTTTGGTTCTTCAGAGGTTGAGGGAGCATCAGTTGTATGCAAAGTTTAAGAAGTGGGAGTTCTGGTTACCTGAAGTGACATTCCTTGGACACATTGTAGGTGCGAATGGAATTAAGGTGGATCCGTCAAAGATAGAGGCAGTTAGAGATTGGCCGAGGCCAAGGAACGCCTCGTAAGTGCAGAGTTTTCTTGGTTTGGCAGGCTACTACAGGCGGTTTGTAGAGGGCTTCTCGAAGATAGCAGCATCGATGACAGAATTGACAAGAAAGAATCTAAAGTTTATTTGGTCAGACAAGTGTGAAGATAGTTTCCAAGAATTGAAGCAACGACTTATTACAGCGCCAGTGTTGAGTTTGCCTTCGGGGGAGGGAAATTTGTTGTTTATTGTGACGCATCGAGGTTAGGCTTAGGCTGCGTGCTGATGCAGAATGAGAAGGTGATAGCTTATGCATCACGACATCTGAAGGAGTATGAGCAGCGGTATCCTACTCACGATTTGGAGCTGGCAGTAGTGGTTTTTGCCCTGAAGATTTGGCGGCATTATCTTTATGGGAAGAAGTGCGAGGTATACACTGATCATAAGAGCCTGAAATATTTCTTTACTCAGAAGGACCTGAATATGAGACAGAGGCGTTGGTTGGAACTGGTAAAGGATTATGATTATGATATTCTTTACCATCCAGGGAAAGACAATGTGGTGGCTGATGCATTGAGCCGCAGAGGTCCAGGACAGTTATATAACGCTGTTCAGATCTCGAGAGAGTTGGCTGACGAGATGGTTAGAGCAGGGATAGAGTTGGTGGTGGGCCGGTTGGCTAACATTACTCTACAGTCGACCCTGCTAGAGCGAATCACAAAGGGGCAGTTGACAGATGTTCAGTTGCAGAAGGTTAGAGAGGATGTCGTAGCTGGAGTAGCTAAGGAGTATACTGTTTCTGAGGTTGATTTACTTCGGTATCAGGGGCGGATCTGTGTTCCGGCTGATGAGGGGATCAGACGAGAGATACTAGATGAATCACATATGACGCCATACTCACTTCATCCAGGTACCACGAAGATGTATCAGGATCTACGGACTTTGTATTGGTGGCCTGGGATGAAGAAGGATGTGGTCGAGTACGTTGCCAGATGCTTGACCTGTCAGCAGGTAAAAGCAGAACATCAGCGACCAGCGGGATTGCTCCAGCCCTTGGGTATCCCTGAATGGAAATGGGAGGATATTACTATGGAATTTGTGGGAGGTTTACCCAGGACAGTGGGACTTCATGATTCAATATGGGTGATAATGGATAGATACACCAAGTCAGCCCATTTCCTTCCAGTGAGATCAACTTTTACTGTGGATCAGTACGCTGAGCTGTACGTGAGGGAGATCGTACGTCTCCATGGGGTTCCTAAGTCTATAGTGTCAGACCGGGATCCTATCTTCACTTCCATGTTTTGGGGTGGTTTGCAGAAAGCTTTAGAAACTCAGTTGAAGTTCAGTACAGCCTTTCATCCTCAGACTGACGGACAGTCTGAGAGGACGATACAGGTGTTGGAGGATATGCTCAGAGCTTGTGTGATTGACTTTGAGGGTTCATGGAGTAAGTACCTTCCGTTGATTGAATTCTTGTATAACAATAGTTATCAGTCAACGATTGGAGTGGCTCCCTATGAGATGTTGTATGGGAGGAGGTGTAGGTCACCCATCCATTGGGATGAGATGGGTGAGAGGAGATACTTGGGGCCAGATATGGTTCAGAAGACAAGTGAGGCTAGGATGCTCGCATCTCAGAGTAGGCAGAAGAGCTACGCTGATCCTAAGCGTAGAGACGTGGAGTTTCAGGTTGGTGATCACGTCTTTCTTCGAGTTTCACCTCTGCGAGGGGTGAGGAGGTTTTGTAAGAAGGGCAAGCTAAGCCCTAGATTCATTGGACCATTCGAGATCCTGGAAAGGATTGGTCAGGTGGCTTACAGGTTAGCTTTGCAGCCATCGTTGTCTGGAGTTCATGACGTGTTCCATGTCTCCATGCTTCGGAAGTATGTCTCAGATGTGACTCATGTATTGAGGCATGAAGATCTAGAGTTACAGGAAGATTTGGCTTATGAAGAGCAACCAGTTCAGATCTTGGACCGAAAAGATAAGGTGTTGCGAAACAAGACAATTCCTTTGGTTAAAGTGCTGTGGAGAAACAGTAAGGTCGATGAGGCGACCTGGGAGCTTGAGACAGCTATGCGGGATCAGTATCCGGAGTTGTTCAGGTAAATTTCGAGGACAAAATTCTCATTAGGAGGGGATAGTTGTAACGACCCAAATTCTCTGATAGGGCTTAAGGGCCTTGATTAGTGTGCCAGGAAGGCATGATGGGAATTATGTGTGATTTTTATAATTAAGATGCATGATTATGATTTTAAGCATGTTATATGACTATGTGAATTATGCTATGTGATAATTATGATACGCGACTCGTACCATGTGGGTGCGGTGATACCGATGTGATGCACGTGCCGAGACGGTCTTAGAAAACTAGATAATGGTAACTGGTGATTTGGTAACTTGTGTTGCTGTTAGTAATCTTAGAGAGTAACAAGTTTTATTGGGAAAGTGGTAGAATTGTAAAGCTAGGAAAAGGACAAGTAAGCCCTTGAGGTCTAGTTAGTAAGGATATTAATGGAGGGTTAAATTGGTCTTTTGGCAGTGTATAGGTGAGTTTGAGCTGAAGAAGAACACTAGTACGTATAACACTTGGGAAAATAGGTTTATGCTGAATTGTGGAGACCAAGAATTAGAGCAAAAGGGAGATAGAAAGGGGAAGCAGAATTTTAAACTCTTGGAAGGAGAATCAAGGGGTGATTGAAGTTGTCAAGCAAGCTTAGACCAAGAATTCTCAGAGGTAAGACTTTAGCTATGGAATATTTAAGTTTCAAGTCTTGTTTTTGGTTGATAAGTGTGAATTGAAACAAGTTGGTGGCTGGTTTTGCATGAATTAAGAATTGGGTAATCAAAGGGAAAGGAGGTTTGAAGCTAGAGGTTGGACTCACCATTCAAGGTAAGGTTTCTGAGTAATTGCTAAGCTTATCTATGTTAAGGATTGGGGGATTTGGAGTGTGGTTTGGGTTTGGGTTCAAGTTGTTTTTAATTTTCTGGTTTGAGTTACTAAGCATGAAACTCAAGAGTGAATTTTGGGAATAATTGTGTGAATGAGCTTGAGCATGATGTTTCTAGGTTGATGTGAGGTCTATTAGGGATTTAGAGTTGGTTTTGAGACTTAGGAAGGAGTTTGGGGTGATTTGGAGTGAGTTGGGATCGGGAAAAACGCGAAAGAAAACCCAGAATTCTGGGCTCGCGAAGGCGCGCCGCTGCGCAAGGCTGCTTTTGGGCGAAATTGGGCCTCTGACTTGCTGGGCGCCGTGGCGCACCAGGGCTGCGCCGCGGCTCAAGGCCAATTTCAGGACATGAATTTTTGCAATTTTAGGCCTTTGCTCCGAGGGTTCGGGGGATGTCTTCAGTGTATTGTTTTAGGATTTTAGGGGTTCCGAGAGTGTGGGTTTGGCTCCGGGGAGGTAGCCTTGGATTGATTAGTGACAAAGAATATTTTATTTGTGTTGTGATTAGGACTTTGGAGAGGCTCGAGGTAGAGGACCGTGCTCGCGGCTTCGTGGCATCGGAAACCAGTGAATTCAAAGGTAAGAAAACTGCACCCGGATGTATGATTGTAATGGGACTAAGTGCTCCCGAGAGTTACATCATGTCAATGTTGGTATTACGCCAAGGGATATGTAAAAGCGGTCTAAGAGTACCGTACATGATTTTAGCGCACGGGGCGCGAATTGGCCACTGGGAGCCAGAAACAACTGGATAACAGAGGGAGCAGCCTGTGAGCGCTAGCCCTGGTTATCGTTTGTGACTTGTGTGCTATGTGCTGAAATGCCTAGTATGTGAAATACTTGATTATACCGAATGGTGATATATCTGAGCTTATGTGATATAATATGAGTAATTGACTTATCTGTTAGTAGTTCATGCTCTGTTGTTGTTGTGTTTTCTTGCTGGGCCTTGGCTCACGGGTGCTACGTGGTGCAGGTAAAGGCAAGGGCAAGTTGGACCAAGCCTGAGGTGGAGAGCTCCGAGGTGATATGTGCATAGCCAGCTGTTCGATCACCATGGTCGAGGAGTGAGTCAGGACAGGGATTACCTAACTGCTCGTTTTGCCTTAGTATGGCTGGTTAATGTATTTAAACCTTGTAATTTTTGTAAATGGCCTTTAAACTGATATTTTTGGGATCCCGTGTAAATAAACAATGTTTAGCAATGAACATGTAACTTTTGAGACCAAAGTGTTTTTAGCCCTAGCTCCTTCACAGTTTTAGTATCACGATTTTATTTAAATGACTTGACTAGCAAGTCTGACACTTAATAACCACACAGTGTATCGGTCCTGGCTATCCAGGGCGTTACATTAGCTCCCTAAGCTCCAAGCTTCTAGCGCCCAAAATCCCAGCTCAAAATCCTTAGTTTCTGGTTAAATTCCACCAACATGCACCGAGCTTCCAAGAAAAAGAAGAGAACTGAGAGATATAGAGAGAGAAAGGGTCAGTTTCCTTAAGTTCTGAACACTTCCTTCCTTTTGTTTTATTTTAATTAAGTTCTAAGGTTATCTCAAAGGCTCGGGGTGCCAAAAACGTCCCCGAGGGAAAAATGGTAAATTTCCCCAATATTCCCTCCTAAACATTCTAACTTCAAATATATCTCCAAATATTTATTTCCATAACCCGATAACCCCATAAAACGTCTAACCAGTTGTACAGTGGTACCTACAGTGGTACTAGTTGTACAGCTAGTAGAGGTTGGGAACAGATGGGAGTTGTTGTATGAGCAATTCAGGAAGCAGTAGCCCCCAATCATTGAGGGAGGACCTGATCCACTAAAGGTCGAAAAGTGGATGGCCATGATTACTTCTATCCTAGATTTCATGAGGGTAGAAGTACATGACGGAGTGGCCTGTGCCACATATATACTGAGAGAGGATGCTCGTATCTGGTGGGAGGTTGCATCACAAACCAGATATGTTACAAAACTGAGTTGGGAAGGATTCAAGGATCTATTCAGTCAGAAATACTATAATGTTGCTATCAGGGCAACGAAGGTAAATGAGTTCGTGGGGTTGGTTCAGGGCAGCATGACAGTTACAGAATATGCCTTGAAGTTTGACAGACTTACGAAGTTTGCGCCAGATCTTGTGCCTACTGATGCAACTAGACAAGAAAATTTATCAGAGGGCTTAATGCTATGATAGCCCGAGATGTGAGGATTACAACAGTTCCTGTGGGGACAACTTATGCCCAGGCTGTTGAGAAGGCTCTTACCGCTGAGGAAGTGAAGAATAAGATCTGGAGGGAGAGTGCAGTAAGGCTAGGAGGGTCGTAGGCCGGTGCCTCCATATTTTGGGTCTGGTAGGGGTGGAGGCCCCAGTGATCTAAAAAGGAAGACCCCTGATACTTCAACTGCTTTCGGTCCTGATAGAAGGGGTCGAGGTATAGAGGGTCGCTCAGGGAGGCGAGGAGCTATCTTGAGTGCATGAGGTGCAGAAGACGCCATCCGGGCGAATGTCGGGCTAAGGCCTGTTATGTGTGTGGGGTAGTGGGACACCTCAAGAAGGATTGCCCAACAGCGAAGAAAGGACATGCTGGGAAGGTGGACAGCTTGGCTCCAGCTCGAGTGTTCACCCTGACGCAGGCGGAGGCCGAGGCTAGTCCCTCGGTTGTGAAAGGTCATCTTTCTAGTGCTAGCTCTCCTTTTACTATTTTGATTGACTCTGGTGCTACACATTCGTTTGTTTCTAGTAAGGTAATTGATAGATTGTGTAGACCTGGTGAGTATTATACTTCGGGGTTTGGGACTGTATAGCCTACAGGATAACTGGTAGTTTCTAGGAGGTGGATTAGAACATTGCCAGTGATGGTTGATTGTAGAGAATTTTCAGTAGACTTGATTGAGTTGGGTATGGAGGACTTTGATATGATTTTAGGCATGGACTGGTTGGTTAGATACATAGTTACTATTGACTGCAGAAAGAAGATGGTGACCTTTGAGCCAGAGGGCGAGGATCCCTTTGTCTTTGTGGGATCGGTGCATGGACCCCGCGTACCCATGATGTCAGCGCTAAGAGCCAGAGATCTGTTACAGTGAGTATGTATAGGTTTTATGGCTAGTGTGGTAGATACCACTAGGGTTTTGCCAACCAGACCGGGGGAGGCCAAATTGGTTTGCGAGTTCTTGGTTATGTTTCCTGAAGACTTACTCAGATTGCCACCACGTAGGGAGATTCAGTTTGTTATTGAGTTGGCGCCAGGGACAGATCCAGTGTCGATGGCACCATATAGAATGGCACCGGCACAACTGAAGGAATTGAAGATACAGTTACAGGAGCTTCTGGATTTGGGGTTCATCAGGCCTAGCTACTTGCCATGGGGTGCTCAAGTTTTGTTTGTAAAGAAGAAGGACGGGACTCTGAGAATGTGCATAGACTACAGGGAATTGAACTAGTTAACTATTAAGAATAAGTATCCCCTACCAAGGAATTATGACTTGTTTGATCAACTGCAAGGTAAGAAGGTGTTCTCGAAGATTGATCTTCGATCTGGTTATCACCATCTGAGGATCAAGGACGAAGACATACCGAAGACGGCACTATGAGTTTCTGGTCATGTCGTTTGGTTTGACCAATGCCCCAGTAACCTTTATGGATCTAATGATAAGGGTGTTCAAGGACTTTCTGGATCAGTTCATTATTGTCTTCATAGACAAAATCTTAGTGTACTCCAGTTCAGAGGCAGAGCACAAGTTTCATCTTCGACAGGTTCTATAGAGGTTGAGAGTGCACCAGTTGTACGCCAAGTTTAAGAAATGTGAATTTTGGCTACCAGAAGTGACATTCCTTGGACATATTGTTGGTGCAGATTGGATTAAGGTGGATCCATCTAAGGTGGAGGCAGTTAGGTATTGGCCAAGGCCAAGGAATGCCTTGGAGGTGCAGAGTTTTCTTGGTCTAACGGGTTACTACAGACAGTTTGTGAAAGGCTTCTGAAAGTTACCGGCACCGATGACAGAATTGACATGAAAGAATTTGTAGTTTATTTGGTCGGACAAGTGTGAAAGCAATTTCAAAGAATTGAAGCGACAACTTATTACTGCGCCTTTGTTGAGTCTTCCTTCGGGGGAAGGGAAGTTTGTTGTCTACCGTGATGCGTCGAGGTTGGGTTTAGGTTGTGTGTTGATGCAGAACAAGAAATTCATTTCTTATGCGTCACGGCAACTGAAGAAGTATGAGACGCAGTATCCTACCCATGATTTGGAGTTAGCAGCGGTGGTATTCGCACTGAAGATTTGGCGGCATTATCTATATGCGGAGAAGTGCGAGATATACACCGATCATAAGAGTTTGAAGTACTTCTTCACACAAAAGGACCTGAATATGAGGCAGAGACGTTGGCTGGAGTTGATAAAGGACTATGATTGTGATATTCTTCACCATCCGGGGAAATCCAATGTAGTTGTGGATGCATTGAGCCAGAGGGGCCCATGTCAGTTATATAGTTCCACCCAGATCTGAAGAGAGTTAGCTGATGAGATGGTCAGAGCGGGGATAGAATTGGTGGTGGGCTGATTTCCCAATATTACTCTGTAGTCGACCCTGCTAGAGCGGATTAAAGAAGGTCAATTGGTAGACGCTTAGTTACAAGAGGTTAGGGAGAATGTCTTAGCGGGAGTAGCTAAGGACTATTCTATTTCTGAGGTTGGCTTGCTACGGTATCAAGGACGGATTAGTGTTCCAGCTGATGAGGGGATCAGACGAGAGATATTGGATGAGTCACATACGATGCCATACTCACTTCATCTGGGTACCACGAAGATGTATCAGGATCTACAGACGTTATATTGGTGGCTCGGGATGAAGAAGGATGTGGTGGAGTACGTAGCCAGATGTTTAACCCGTCAGCAGGTGAAGACTGAGCATCAGCGACCCGCAAGGTTGTTTCAGCCTTTGGGTATTCCCGAGTGAAAATTCGAGGATATTACGATGGATTTTGTGGGAGGTTCACCCAGGATAGTAGGGCTTCATGACTCGTTGTGGGTGATAGTGGACAGATACACCAAGTCATCTCATTTTCTTCCCGTGAAGGCGACATATACTGTGAATCAGTATGCAGAGTTATATGTGAGGGAGATCGTACATCTCCATGGGGTTCCCAAGTCCATAGTGTCGGATCGAGATCCTATCTTTACCTCTAATTTTTGGGGTAGTTTGCAGAAGGCTATGGGGGCTTAGTTGAAGTTCAGCACGACCTTTCATCCTCAGACTGATGGACAGTCTGAGAGAATGATTCAGGTATTGGAGGATATTCTCAGAGCATGTGTGATTGACTTTGAGGGATCGTGGAGTAAGTATCTCTCGTTGATTGAATTTTCATATAATAATAGTTACCAATCGACGATTGGAGTAGCTCCCTATGAGATATTATATGGGAGAAGATGTAGATCACCCACTCATTGGGATGAGATGGTTGAGAGGAAGTATTTGGGGTCGGATGTGGTTTAGAAGACAAATGAAGCTATTGAGAAGATCCGAGCTAGGATGCTCACCTCACAGAGCAGACAGAAGAGCTACGTTGATCCCAAACGTAGAGACGTGGAATTCCAGGTTGGGGACCACGTGTTTCTTTGAGTTTCACCACTGCGAGGGGTGAACAGGTTTGGAAAGAAGGGCAAGCTAAGCCCTAGGTTCATCGGACCTTTTGAGATTTTGGAAAGGATCGTTCAGGTTGCTTACAGGTTAGCTTTGCCACCGTTGTTGTCAGGAGTCCATGACGTATTCCATGTTTCTATGCTCCGGAAGTATGTCTCGGATACAACACATATGCTGAGGTATGAAGACTTGGAATTGCATACAGATTTAGCTTATGAGGAGTAACCGGTTCAGATTTTGGATCAAAAGGATAAAGTACTACAGAATAAGATGATTCCTCTTGTCAAAGTGTTGTGCAGGAATAGTAAGGTCGAGGAAGCGACCTGGGAGCTTGAGTCAGCGATGCGGGATTAGTATCCCGAGTTGTTCAGGTAAATTTCGAGCACGAAATTCTCACTAGGAGGGGATAGTTGTAACGACCTAAATTTACTAATAAGGCTTAAGGGCCTTAATTAGTGTGTCGGGAGGGCATAACTGGATTATGTGTGATTTAAATGATTAACTGCATGCTTATATAATTATTTGAATATATTTGATGCATGACTGTGTACTAGTATGCATGTAGGCCCTGATTAGGTTATAAGGGCATATTCGTAATTTTGGCCTGTTGAGGGCATAAATGTAAATATTTGTGATAAATTGTTGAGACCACATTATTATGTGGATATATTTGTAGCTTGTGACTCAAGGCGATCCAAGTGAGCGATTAGCGGAAAAGTCCCGGTGGGAATTTATACCCAGCTCGGGGCGAGCCTGGGGTATTTCTGGGAATTTAGGAAATACATTGGAGTCTAGTTGATATTGAGGAATATAATTGGTGATTAGTTAGGTGTTGGGAAGTAAGCGGTAAATATTAGAGACATTCGAGGAATTGGGGAATTGGGGGCAAATGACCAAAATGCCCCTAGATTGATTTAAAGGCTTAGGAATTATGGGAGGGCAAATTGGTCATTTTGTTTAAAAGTCAGAGATAAGTATTACTCAGATTTTATGCACTTAGTGGAATGTCTAGAATTTAAAGGAAGCTGAAAAAGGAAAAGAAAAGAAAAAGGAAAAATAGAAGTCTCTTCTCTCTCTCGGTTTGGGAGCTCTTCTAAATTTTAAGGTTCTTTTCTTGAATTTCTGGTTTTAGCTAAGATGGTTTTCCAAACTTAAGTTTTGGATGGAATCAAGGGGCATAAGATTGAGGAAGTGAAGGACTTGAGGCTAAATGGATACTAAAGGTAACCTAGGTTGAAATTCTCCATTGAAGGTATGGAATTCTAGCTTTAAAGTTCTGAAGTTTCTGTTGTTTTCTGTCGAGTTTTTGAGCTTCAAGCTCAATCATGGTGAATTCTTTATCTTGGGGTGCATGTGGTTGATTTTCATATGGTTGGGTCTTATGAGATGTGTTATAGATGTTCGTAGGCTTGCTTTGGGATATGGTTGAGGTTTGGAAGGATTTTGTAGAGGTTTGGCTTGGGGAAAATCGAAGGAAGAAAAAAAACAGGGTTGGCTGTGTTGTGACTAGTGCTGTAGAGCTAGCCTTTGGCCGCTACAGCGCTAGGCCTTGTGGTCAAAGGGTTTTTTGGCTCTGTTTGTAGTGCTAGAGCGCCCTCTTTATGGCGCTGTAACGCTACCCTGTTTCCAGAAGGGGATTTTTGGGTTATTTATTAGGGTTTTTCCCTGGGGGCTCGGGGTTTGATTCCACCACCCCGTTTGGTGGAATTAGGGCTTCCCGAGGGCTCGGGATTGGTCCCAAGGTTAGGTTTTGGGATTGAAGTTTGGTAATGGTTCTAACTTATGACCGTGACTAGGTGTACGCTAGGGCTCGGAAGGGATCGTGCTTGAGGGTTGTCATCATTGATCAAAGCAACCGGAATTCAAAGGTAAGAAAACTGCACCCAGTTATGTGATTGTATTGGGACTAAGTGCTCCCTATATCTCTATGATGTCAGAGATGGTATTATGCCATGGAACATGTGATAAACAACCTAAGAGTGTTGGAATCAATATTTGCGCACAGGGCGCGACTTGGCCACTGGTAGCTGAGGACAGCTTGGTATTCACTGAGCTCAGTTTAAGCGGGCCAGAGTCAGTGGGATAAATAGGGGTGCGACCTAAGGGCATGTACTCTAATTGTTATATGTGAATTGATGAACTTGGTATGCTGAATGCATGATTATGTAATTATTATGGATTGTTGAGCATGTGGTTATGCTTTATGAGTTGTCTGATTGTTGATTTGTAAATTGATTGTTTAATGATTATGTTCTGTTATCTGGTTTCTTCCTGGGCCTTGGCTCATAGTTGCTACGTGATGCAGGTAAAGGCAAGAGCAAAGTGAACCAGCCATGAGTTGGAGAGCTTTGGGACTAAATGTACATAGTCAGCTGATCGGCTGCCACGACCGAGGAGTGGTACAGGACAGGAAAGCCTCAAAGTCTGTTTTGCCCTTAGAGTGGCTAGTAGCTGTACCTATAACATGAAATTTTGTAAACTGTCTTTTAAACGCTATTTCTTTTGGGATCCCACGTACTAAAATGTTTAAATATATGAAAAGCAACTTTTGTGGCCAAAATCTTTTAACCCTAGTTCAATTATATTTTCAGTAATACGTTTCTAACTAAATGACTTGATTATCAAGTCTTGCACTTTTATAAATACACAGTGTAATGGTCTTGGCTATCTAGGGCGTTACATATTCTTTCCAATGTTGGGAGTCTAATGTATGCTATGTTGCGTAATAGGCATGACATATGCTATGCTATGTGGGAACATTGGATTGCAGTAAATCATATTCTCAAGTATCTTAGAAAAACGAGATATTATATGGTTGTATATTCAGGGGGTGAGCTAAACCGTACTAGATACATTTATTATGATTTCCAATCATACAAAGATAGTCGTAAGTCGACATCTGGGTCAGTGTTCACTCTAGGTGGCGGAGCTGTAGTCTGGAGAAGTATTAAACAATTCAGTATTGAAGATTCAACTGTTGACGCCAAGTATATAGCGACTTCTGAAGCAGCTAAGGAAGTGGTTTGGCTTAGAAAGTTCTACATTGATCTGGAAGTAATTCCAGATATGGAGAAGCAAATAATAATGTATTGTGACAACAGTGGAGCAGTAGCTAACTCTAAGGAACCCAGAAGCCACAAGAGAGGAAAGCATATAGAAAGGAAATACCATTTGGTCAGAGAGATTGTGCACCGAGGTGATGTGACTGTTATGAAGATAGCGTCGGAACAGAACCTGGTAGACCCATTTACAATGACACTTCCTACAAAGTAGTTTACGGGTCATGTGTGAAACATGGGATTAAGGGAGATGCCTCACTTGCTTTAAGGGCAAGTGGGAGATTGTTAGGATTTATGTCCTGAAAGCATGTAAAGAAATTTTATTGATTTAACTAAAAGTACAACTTTATTATATGTGAATGTTATAATTATTATTTGAATAATTTATATGAATATCAAGAAAATTCCATATTCATTTATAAGGATACGGTCTTCTATTAGTAAAAGAGAATTAAGATCATATGCAATAAATAAAAAAGTCAGTAACATATTAAAGTAAGGAATCTTTATTGAATGGTTACTAATACGGTTGACTAAGCATATGGGATGCAAATAATCTAGATTCAGATAATTGATGTGGATAGAAATCTCGGTAAAGGTAATGTATATAATGGAGATTATATATGACATGATCGATATGAATTAACTATCTTTATAAACTTATCGTTTTCCATAAATATTTAATTCTTATGATAATAGATGACCATTTGTAGATCAGTCTAAATCCTGAGTAGTCATGAACTCACATTTGTGCTTATTGGATCTTTTGATTCACTCATTAAATTTTCTTAGTATAATGAGGCTAATGACTTTTGTTTTGGAGATTCAATATCATGAATGGCTGGGAACAAGATTTACAATAATAGAATCCATACTTTCTTAACTATTCGACTATTGGTTCCCTTAAGGGTAGATTTTGGAATTGAATAGTTATTGAGCTCAAATCTATAATTTGATTATTGATTAATTATTCTCTAGTGAATTTGTAATGCCCTGAATAGTCACAACCGTTACACCGTTTGTTAAAAATAGTGCTTAACTCGTTAAGCGAGTCATTTGGACTTAAAAGTGTAATTAGAGTTAAACGACAGTTCAAGTGTCAAAGGTTTTGGTCAAAAGTTGGAGTTTTCATTTAGAAGGTTAAGTAATTACAGGAGGATCCCAAAAGTTTCTAATAAAATACAAGTTTATAAAAATACATACTTAGCCAACCAAAGCGGAAAATTGTAAACTGAACACTCCAATACCCCAAAATATCTCGACCGTGGCAGCCAAGCAAGTTGAGTATGTACACGCTGCCCCTACAGCTCTCCAACTCATGACTGGTCCAGCTTTTCTTTGCTCTTACTTGCACCACGAAGCTCTCGTGAGCGAAGGCCCAGCAAGAAAACCCCAAACAAATCATAAAAATATCCAGATAAACATTAACATGTTCGCATACTCTATACACTACAACAATTTTAACTTTTAATGACTCTCTATAATAATGACTTACACCAATGGTGTAAGACATTAAAAGTATTTAGGGATATTTTAAGTCTAAGGGTGTAAGTCATTAAAAGTTCATGTTTATGACTAAGTGGGTAAGTCATTAAAAGTAGTGGGAGGCATTATTTAGTGTAAATTAAAAAATTAAATAAAATAATTAATTTATATATAAATATCAGACAATGGGAGGGCTTTAACGTCTCCCCTAGTAAGACATGCCACATCGAACGTCTCCCCAAGGGAGACGTTAGATGTCTGCATGTCTTCCCAGGTGAGACGTTAGAGGCCTCCCATGTATATAACCGTCTTACCTTCTTCTTCCCCGAGCCACAGGAACCAGAGGCAGAGTATATCAATTTTGGGCGATTTCTAGTGCGTTTTTGGGCTCTTTAAGTTCCGATTTTGGCCGATTTTCATCTCTAAAAATTAATTTTAGGTATGTTTTTAAGATTTAATTCATATATAATAGTTAGGATACTATTTTTTTGTTTTTTCATTAAATATACTAGGTTAATATTGGGGTTTTAGGCTTTTTGTAAGTTGCAGTTTTGGGTGATCTTGGCTCGATTTCAAGCATATTTGAGGTAAGATTTCAATATTAAAACAATGCATTATACTTAGAATGATAGAAAAAAATTATTTTTGTGCATTTTTTTTTATATGATTGGTTGGTTTATTAGAAATATTTCTTTAAAGTTTCAAAAATAATTGTAATGAAGATTTGAGATACACAATTGTTTACTTTTAAGATGATACCACAATATTTACTACTTTTTTTACTATTTAATCGAAAAATTGTAGATATTTTTAATTAATTTTTTTGGTTGATTAAGTATATATATATATATTTATATACATCTAAAATAAGGAAATATATATTTAATTTTAATTTTAATTTTACATACTAAATTGCATGTATGTATAAATAATTTCAAGTATATATGTTTATGATTTTTTTTATTATTATATAATTAAAAAAATATATATTTTAAATATTTTATTAACATTGAAGTAGGTTTATTATATATATTATGTTTTTTTATTTATTTAGTAAACTTTTATTTATTAATTAATTTAATTTTGTAGGTTGTTATTTTAACTAGAGAGATTTCTCCCTCAAATTTTCTATTTCAAGCACACATTTGAAGTTTTTAAGTTTCTAAAATTGCGAGAATAAGTTATTGTTCATCCAATTATTTAGTGATATTTGTTTAGTAGTCTTTTATTTATTAATTAATTTAATTTTCTAGGTCGTGAATTTAATAGCAAAGTGCATTGCAAAGTGAAGTAAATTTACTAGCTAGGACTATTAATTGTAAGAGGTGTGTACATTATCTTATTTCTTGTTTTAGTATTATTAAATTTTTGTTAGAGGAATTTGAATATCTTAAATATTCATCCATAGTAAATTAGGTTATGAGATTAAAATTGTGTGTTGCGGTGATAACAAAAGGTTGAGAGCTGTATGTTTTAGTGAAGTAGATTCTGGAAAATTTGTTTGTGTATTGCGGAGCTATAAGGAAGAAACATATTGTGTGTTGTTTGAATTTTTTGACTTATTGTTAACAGATGATTAGATCACTATTATAGGGGAAATGCTGCTCGGTTTTGTCTAGAATTATGTATTCTATTATTATTTTTGAATTGTGTTGTGATTATTTGATTGTGTTTGATTAGATTGACAAATGACTAGGTTACTAATATAGAAGAAATGATGCCCAATTTTTCATATGGCCGGTCGTATAATTATTTAGTTTTGTTTGTTTAATTTTTCATAGACATAAGAGAAGATATGGATAGAAAATGGATGTCAGCGAATAGGTTATCAGTGGAATATAAAAATGGGGTCGATTTATTCTTAAGATTTTGTTTGAAAAATGTGAAAGACCTAAAATTACTTCTTGCCCATGTGTTAAGTGTTGAAATGTAAGGAAAATGGATCTTGGTAAGATCAATGAACACTTATTTTTCAATGGAATCAAAAAAAGTTACACGGTTTGGTATATACATGGGAAGAGAATTCATGTCGATCCAACTCCACCAAGTAGACCCAATGAAGTGAGGAGGAATATAGTAGAGGAGAACTGGGATACATTAGATGATGTGATTGATGACGCACATTATGGATCAGGAGTAGACCCAGATAAGTTTGAGCCACTACCTAGTGATGCTGAGAAACTGATTTACCCTGGTTGTAAAAAATTTACAAAGTTATTCGCGCATCTGAAATTGTACAATTTGAAAGCTAAACACAGTTGGAGTGATAAATGTATGACTGATCTACTTTGTTATTTGAATGATTTGTTACCGGAGTGTAATGAAATGTCAACTTCATTTTATGAAGCAAAAAAAAAAAACATTATGCTCATTAGGCATGCAATATGAAAAAATTCATGCATGTCCTAATGATTGCATATTATATCAGAATGACTTTGCAGAAGCAAAAATGTGTCCTACTTGTGGTGATTCACAATGGAAAAAGAAAATAAATGGTGAGGATGTCAAGGAAGGAGTACCCGCCAAGGTGTTGTGGAACCTTCCTCCTATTCCTTGTTTCATTTGGTTGTTTAGAAATGATGAACATGCTAAAACTTTATCGTGGCATGCTAATGAGAGAATAAATGATGGTAAATTAAGGCATCCAGCCGACACCCTAGCTTTGAAGAGGGTTGATTTGAAGTGGCCTTGTTTTGGAAATGAATCTAGTAATATTCGTCTAGGTCTTTCGACTGGCGGGATTAATCCACACACTTCTCTTAGTAGTAAGTGTAGTTGGTGGCCTGTTATGCTTGTTGTACGCCCTAAATATCCGCGAGTTATTAGCGAGTTGGAAAAGGGCATAATTCAGTCCGCCACGTGTAAATCGTCCACCCGGAGCTGCTATTACGAGTCTCCGCCTCCCTAGCCTGAGCTGATCAGAGACTTAGCAGTCTACTCGACGACAGAGGATCAGCAGTATGGACATCACGAGCTGGCGCTACATCAAGCTCGAGGTGCGGCATAGATTTGACACTCGAATCCTTGTAAAGGCTACCACGCAATGTAAACGTGCGCATATCAGACATCACGTGTCTATTCCATTCCTGAATTCTCGGACACGCAGTATAAACGTGCGTGTTCAGGCTTCCCACGACTGGTTTAGGCCATGCGGCCCATTATCCCCCTTACCTATTGATTAGACAACTCCTCATTGTCAGGTTTTAGGAATTAATCATCAGTGTCACAGAAGTGACATGACGGGTAAGAAGGTCACGGGATGACCCCCTTTACCAACGCCCAGGTATCCTCTCCCTATAAATACCAAGACCCTGGGCGTTGCAAGGGGTTGATGTTTTTGTCGTAAAGAAACACTCTGTAAGGAATACTCAAGAGATATCAATAATATTGACTGGTGGACTAGAGGGATTTTAACCTTCGAACAACCTAAAAAGGAAACGAGTGATAACCTTCCCCCGATACTAATTTCGCCAGTTTAGAGTTATGACATTTTCATAGTACGGTTCACGACTTAGCACTAATCCATCCCGTTTATTCGTATAATTACCTGTTGGCGAAGAACCGTATCAACACTTGTCATTTACACTCTACCCCCATGGTTGTGCATGAAGAGAAAGTTTATCTTATTGACCTTATTGATATCGGAACCTAAACAACATGGTAATGACATTGACGTATATATGTCGCCTCTTATCGATGATTTGAAAACATTGTGGGATGAAGGGGTTAAAGTTTATGATGTGTACAGGCAAGAATAATTTAATCTTAGAGTTGTATTATTGTTGACTATCAATGACTTTCCTGCGTATAACAATTTATCCGGGTTTAGTGTGAAAGGATATAAGGCTTGTCCCGTTTATGAAGAAAAGACATGTTATGAATACTTATAACTGTAAATCCCTGGATAACCAAGACCGTTACAGTATGTATTTGAAATGGTGCAAGACTTACTAATCAAGTCATTTGAATAAAAATGTCTTCCTAAGGTCAACCATCAGGTTAGGGTTAAAAGATTTTGAACATAAACAGTTAACTTTCATTAAAAATAGACGTTTAATACACGGGATCCCAAAAACAAGGTATAAGTGATAATTTACAACTCTCAAAAGTTTTATACAACCAAAATATCACTCTAATGGCAAAATAAAAATTTTAAGGCTCTGTCCCTATACTTACCCTCGACCGTGGCGGACGAGTAGCTGACAATATACACCTTGCCCCCAGAGCTCTCCAACTCATGGCTGGTCCAGCTTCCCTTTACCTTTACCTGCGCCATGTAGCACCCGTGGGCCAAGGCTCAACAAGAACCCAAAGAAAATAACAAACACATGTAGTAATAATGGTATTCAATCAAGCTTAACTTATTCAATTCCACCATAAAACAGAGTACGAATATTCAACTAATCAATGATAAACACATAATTTCCATCTCACAAATATTCAGGGTTGGCACACTTAGGCCAAGCCCCCTGTTCATCTCGTTGACCCCAGCTCGCTTAGGTCGTGCTGCGTTCAGTATGCTTACCGTCAGCCCCGACTCTCTTAGGCCATTTATTCTTGTACATCACATGAATCTAACAACACACATAGTGCAAGCATTCAATAATTGGGAATCTCATTCCCGTTCACATACACACAGGGGTGCAGCTTTTCAACCTCGAATCTCGAGCGAATAATTAAGAACGGTCCCAAGCACGATCCTCAATCCTGAGCCTTGGCGATAAACCTAGTCACAAAATCAATGGCAAATCATCAATTCTAAACACAAACAAAAACTTAGGTTATAAAAGCTAGCCTCCAGCACCTCAATTTCTACTAAACCGGGTAGTAGAAATCGTCCCGAGCGCTTAGGTTCGATCCTCCAAGCCTTACTAACCATAAAATCCAACCTAGGCAAAAATACCCTAGGCGGGCCACGACCTGGCCCTAAGGGTCACAGCAGGCCCCCAAGACAGAGACAACCCCATGCATCTGGGGGAGGCGAGCTTTGACTTGCCCCCTAGGGTCATGGCGCGCCCTTAAAACAGAGTGCCCTTCCAGGGCATTCTAGGCATGCGGGCCGCGGCGCGCCCCCCCATACCCAGAATTTTCTAGGTTTTCCTCAACATTCTTCCAAGCCAAATTCCCACAATTCAAACTTAACAAGCTCCCCAACCATAAAATAAAGCTCGGCTCTGAGTTTAGGACTTTTAATCACATATTTTAAACACAAAACCTTAACAATCCTACTGAAATCACTACCCCAACTCGGTGGTAATTCATCACCCAATATTCAGCTTAATTCCACCCAACAACCAGAATTCCTAGCAAACAAGACATGGTTCTTACCTTAGTTGTGGCTTGGATCCCCTAGTTGTTCCTTGTCCCCTTCTTGCCTCAATCTTCAATCCTCAAGCTCTATGTCCCAGCCCTTTTCTTCAGCAGCTCAAGCTTCAATCACAAGAGGGAGTGAGGAAACAATCGTGGGTGAGAGAGATGAGAGAGAGTTGTGAGTTTCTACTACATTCTAGTTTATTTCCTAAGCCTTTTGAGTATATCCTACCCCACAAAAGACTATTTTGCCCCTTCAAGCTTACTAGTCCTCTAGTTGTCTCTAGGGGTAAAATGGTCATTTCACTCCCTGTTCGCGCTAATTCCTTAAGTTTTCCTACTATTAACCAATTAACTCGGTCATGTCCAATTAATTAACACATACTTATTCAATATCTAATAAATCCCAAAATATTCTCTAAATTTCCAAAAATACCCCTAGACTCCCCTCGAGCCAGATATTAAACCCCGTTGTGACTATTTCGCTAATAAGCTCACTAGGACCGTCTCGAGCCATATACTACAAATATATCCACATAATAATGTGATCTCAAACATTTATCACACATAATCACATTTATGCCTCAATGGACCAAAATTACAAATATGCCCTTATAACCTTTAAAGGGCCCACATACATATCTAATACTCATAAACATGCATATAACATACTCACATAGCCATATTAATCATGCATGCCACATAGTCATGCATTTAACCAATTAAACACACATATAAACCAATTATGCCCTCCCGGCACGCTAACGAAGGCCCTAAGCCCTATTAGCAAATTTGGGTCGTTATAATAACACTCCCGAAAAGTATGTTATATGGGCCATAAGAAGTTCTTGATTAGTATGCCTAATATTGAACTTGGAAAAAGACATTCAATGGTGAACAAGAGTTTGAGGAGGCTCCTCAACCTTTGAATGGGAGTGAACTACTTGAGAAGATGTCTAAAATCATGTTAAAGTTAGGTAAGCCTAAAGTTCGTACACCTACAAAGCGAAAGGGTTGTGGGAAACTAAGGTTGTGGAAGAGCCCAAAAGTTGTTATAAAAAGAAATCTATTTTTTTCAATCTTGAATATTGGCAATTCTTACTTGTATGCAAAAAATTAGATGTTATGCACATAGAGAAAAATGTATGTGATAGTTTGATTGAAACTTTGTTGAATATTCCTTGGAAAACTAAGGACAAAATCCAGGCTAGATAAGTCTTGGCTGCAATGGATATACATTATGGACTAACTCTAAAAGTAGATAAGAGACGAACATACTTGCCTCTTGCTGCTTACACCCTCACTAAAGATGAAAGAAAGGAAGTTTGTTCCTGTCTATTTAATTTAAAAGTTCCAGATGCCTATTCATCAAATATAAGGTCATTGGAAAACATGAAAATTTGTACTCTGAGTGGTATGAAATCTCATGATCGTCATATTCTAATGCAACATTTGCTACCAGTGGCAATTCGATCTATCTTACCACAAAAACTTCGAGAGATAATCACAAGGTTGTGTTTGTTTTTCAATTCATTGGGTTGTAAGGTGATTTATCCTAATAAGTTACCCAAGTTACATGATGAAATTGTTGATGTCTTGTGTGACCTGGAGAAATACTTCCCACCTTCCTTTTTGGATATAATGATTTATCTTACAATTCACTTGGTTAGAGAATTGAGATTTTGTGGTCCAGTTTATTTAAGATAGATGTATCCATTTGAGCGATATATGAAGATTCTTAAGGGGTATGTCAGAAATAGAAGTCCCCAGAAAGGTGCAATGTAGAATGTTATATTGCAGAAGAGGCAGTTGAATTTTGTTTTGAATACATGGCTAGTGTACAGAGGATTGGGGTAAATGAAGTTAATAATGTTGAGATTTAGAGTCTTCAGGGTATTTTTGTATGCACAGTGAGTTGGGATGAACTAGATCAACCATATCGTCAAGTATTGCAAAATATTAATGAAATTCAATCTTATATCGAGTAAGTTTATCTTCGTAGATATAATGCATATGCAAAGTAAATATGTGACAACTTTCACAATTAGTTCACCAACACATATATAATTTTTAAGGGAATATTTTAACTGGATCAAGACAAAATTTACATCAAAGTCAAGGAACTCCAAATGGTTACGAGACGAACATTATCGTACTTTTAGTAGTTGGATAGAAAATAAGGTTTATTATGTTGATTTTTCGACATTAATTTTAGTATATAGTAAGGTATGTTGTTTGACTAGTGTTATTTTTAATAGGTTGTCAATGAATTGAAAAACACATCAAATGATGTGCGAAACATTGTTAAGTGGATCTCTCGAGGCCCTTCTCATACAGTCATCAAGTTTTCATCATTTATAATCGATGGTACACAATTCAATACTGGGGAGCGTGATACCAACAGAACCACAAAAATTAGTGGTGTTAGTCTTGTCACTAGAACTATGCAAATATCTAGTGCAAAAGACAAAAATCATGTTCAAAGTGATATGACTTTCTATGGAGTAATTAAAGAAATTTGGGAGTTATATTATATCACAACTCGAGTACCTGTTTTCTTTTGTGATTGGGTCAAGAGTGACAGTGGCATAATATATGAAGATTTTGGTTTCACATTAGTAAACCTCAATCGACCAGGGCACAAATCTGACTGATTTATATTGGCCGCACAAACAAAACAAGTGTTTTATGTGAATGATCCTTCAGATAACCAATGGTCAATTATGCTTACAATGCCAACAACAAAATGGAATACCAAAGATGGTGGTTTGCATGATATACCTATTGAAGAAGAATCAATCACATTCATCTCACTGATATGTAATGATTAAATTGATGATGATGGTGTTTCTTTACGTTATAATGGTGAAGGTTTATTGATTGATAATCTGATGTGAGGTATAATATGATTATGTTTATCATACTTGCAAAAGTGATTTTGGTTTGTTTATGATATGTTTTTGTTTGTCACATTTTTGTTCTCTATATATAACTTATCATAATGATTTTTATGTTTCATATATGTCAGATCCTTTCGATGATAGTGATGAGGAGAAAAATCCTCAACAAAATCCTGATATTGAGCTAGAGATTAAAGATGAGAAAAATGTGTGAGGACGCACATGGATGAATAAATTGATTAAAAATAGAAGTCAAGAAAATATTATACCTTGAAAGTTCAATTAGTATGGTCAAGTAATAGGTACTACAAGAAGTAATCGATCTATAATGTTGGGTTCTATACGGAGAACTGTGGTGGCCATCAACTGTAAATCATGGGCGAAGTTCCAGCGGAGACAAAAACAAAGATATGAGATTTAATGAAGGTATGATTTAATTTCTTCTATTTTACTTAAAGATTTTAAAATGTGTTATTTAATATGATTATATTATAAACTTGCAGAAAAAATTTCAGTTGGAATATAGCTCCAAAAAGCAGACAATGAAAGATGCAAGATAGATGTTCAGACAATGGAAGACTGACACGACAAGGAAACATATCTACAATGCTTTAGAGAAAAGACCAGATGAGTTTCTGCCTAGGAAACCACTTGGATTTGAGGACATCATAAGTGATGAGCAATGGTTAGAATTTGTGAGCTCAAGATTAACAACAGAATGGAAAGATAAGAGATTACAGATGCAAGAATATCGAGCAATGAACAAATACAACCACAACCTATCGAGAGGAGGCTATGTGCGTGTGGAAGAGATGCTTCAACAACAAACTAGGCAACAATTAGCTGATATTGATAGAGCTGACTTATGGAGGATGGGTCAACTGAAGAATAAAGAAGGAGAACTTATTGGAGAGGTAGTTAAGGTACAAAAAAACATTCTAAGTTTTTATATATACCGTTACTTGTTATATTCATTATTGGTTTATCTTTTGAACATATATATATATCATATTTATTTTTATATAACTAACTCAAATTAATTACTTCTATTTTACAGGCTAATTATCAAAAGCTCATTGAGGAGGGTCAATGGGAATCCCAAGGCCCTGATGATGCGTTGACGAGGGCATTGGACACCCCCAAGCCATGAGGGCGTGTTCGGGCTAAAGGTCACGCTGTGTCCCTCGCATTATTTTGGGGTACTCTAAAACCTACCAACATGAAAGAGAAATCGAAAGTTATTGGTTCGGCTAGCGCTATGAGAAGTGAGTTTAAGGAAATACTATGTCAACAAGAAGAACGACATCGTCAACAAGAAGCGCGTCTAGAAGAACGTTTTCGTAAACAAGAGGAAATGTTGAAATCTTTCATGGCCCAAGAGAGCGGTTCAGGATCCAATTATGGAGTCCCACCATTTGTGCCCAACCCACTAGCACCATCCTACTATGTGCCCGACCCACTAGCGCCATCTAGCTATGTCCCTGACCCACCAGGACCATCTTACTATCAGCTCGACCCACCAGCACCATTTGTGCCTGAGGTAATTTCAATTTGATAGTTGAAAATGACTATCTATGCACATGCATACACACATATATACATAACGCCACTTATTATAATGTGCAGGTATCTAGTTGTTAGTTAGCCAATGGTTTGCTATCCAATATTGTTGCATCAGGAAAACTCATTGACAAAGAGTTAGGTAACAACTACCTAGTGGTGATTACTGACGCTATTAAGCCGGCGATGCCTCTTCCTTTTGCAGATCCTGATCAGAATATGTATATAGTCATTCAGGCTATTGGGTGTCCTATATCTTGGCCTAAGGAATTGGTCATCGTATCTGATGATATACATGAACAAGTGATGTATCATCCTTATATAATCATATTTGTTATTATATATTTTAATTTGTTTGTAATTTATTTCATTATTAATATTATTTTACAGACTTGTTCTATAAGTAATAATAGATCAGAATGACCAATGTTTCCCTCAACACAATGACCCCAAGAAAGGATACAACGTTTGAGTGATCCAGGCATAGATGAGGATGTATTCAACCAGTATATTTCAAGTCTTTACGTATGCAAAGAGGACATACTTCAATTTATTCAAATAGAAAAGATTGGACAAGGAGTTGTCGTTTGCTACATGAGGTATTTCACAAGCTTTTTAATTAACCTTTCTTATTTGATTTATTTTAACAACAAATTTCCCAAATTATATTTTTGACTATTTTTTTCTTAATAGGTTGTTATACAATTTTTTGGTAGAACAAGAGCGGCAAAATAAGTTTTTATTTTTCAATTCTAATGTTGTAGCCACTAAAGAAAGTTCATTCGAAGAGCGTGTTCAAGGTCTGTTCAAGTGTTTTCATCAATAAGATCAAGTGAGCAACTTATGATTGTCCCTTGGAACCAAGGGTAAGTTCAAAAATTTGTTATTGCCAGATACTTAGACCTTATAACTTTTGTGTTGGAGACTTATATCTAGTATTTATTTCTTGTGCGGTGAGAATTGGATGTTGATTATATTGGCCCCACATGCATATTATGTTTGTTTTTGTGATCCGGTGAACTCTGAACATGAAAATGCTAAAGAAATTGTGGCAGTAATAATCAATGCTTTCATCCTTTTTCTGACCAGTTTACTAAAACCTCCTAAGATTCCAAATAATATAGAAATTGTGCAACCGAAAGTAAGTAACTACAACTTTAATTATTTTGAAAATCTATACTTGAATTTTACTAATGTTCTTTATATTAATTGCTTAACATTTTATTTAAATGTTAGTGTCCACACTAACCAGACAATGTGGCATGTGGATATTATGTGATGAGGATGTTGAAGGATTACATTGAACATTCATGACATGGACGTTACTTGAAGAAGGAGGTATTCATATAAATTTATACAAAGTTAACAATTTACTTATTATTAAAGTCTATATAATCAAATAATAATATTTAACAAATATATTTTACTTTGTATTTTTTCTAGGTAAACACTACGCCATATACACATGCATATATTAATGAAATGCAACAATACTGGGCAAACCATATGCTACCGATAGTTCAAAGTCATCTCTCAATATATTAGATTTCTATTTTTGTTTACTTTTTCTTTCTTACTATATGTCTAGCTCGCTAGTGTAATATTTGTTAATTTTGTATGTTTAACAATAAATATTACATTTTTGTATATTTAGCTAGCAATAATTTAGATTTTTTAATTAATATATTTAATTCTATTAGTTAATATACTGAAAATTATTATTTTTTATTTAAAAAAATATATAAAAACCAATGACGACTCCGAGGGGGAGACGTTGAATGTCTACAAAGTCTCCCCCTGGAAGTCATCATAGAGTACATACAAATCTCCCCACGAGAGTCATCGTAGGGCTACTTATGATGGGTCCTCCAACAGCGTCTCCCCTGGGAGGAGACATTAAATGTCTACAATGTATACCCCATATAGCCATTAAATGACTATTTAGTTGTAGTGATAATCACAATCATTTCACGTAGATTTTCCAAACAACATATGACTCATGTCGAGTACATGGACATTCCATCTTCATAATGGCCCTACCACAATGGCAGATACCATATCCGCGTTATGGCCCTGCCACTACGACATACATTACACATGTAATGTCATTAACAGTCTCCCGACCAGGCAATCAGTACCAACAAGTATATAAGCATGAATTTAAACACAAAAGACATTCAACTATAAATAATTTCATGACACGGTAATTCTTGTGCCTTATCAATGGGGATCACACCCTACACTTGGTGCAAGAGATGGTTTTCTTACCTTGAGTCCTCTGCGATAGGGTATGGCGACAACTGTTGGGATTTGTGCCCTTAAAGCGTATTTCTGTATGAACGATTACTATTAATTAAATAAAGCCAATATTTTACACTCATATTTGTATTTAATTATACATGTCATTTATCATGAAGATCCAATATTATTGATGTGGTCTTGAATTAAGTATTTGTATAATGATATATATCCAAGAGGGCTTAATTCAAGATAATAATGTAAAAATTGTCCATAATCGCTAAATAAAGTTGAAGCTTTATTTAATAAAGATTATGAGTACAACCTATCTTCTATTTAAGACAGAACAGTTTATCCAGACTATTAAGTGTAGCGACACAAAGAGATAGAGGTATCATATACAATATAGATTGTATTGGACTGGGACATGATGAAAGAAAGACCTTCTGATAATCTCCATTAAATTATAGAACTTCAATATCCATCAATCGATTGTCGTTTGAGACTTGACCTCCATCGTGAAGTGAGTAATGAACTCCTATTTGTGCTTTTATGACTTTTGACTTATCGGGTAAGGTTCAATATTCCCACGACCGAATTCCTGATATCTTGGAGTCATAGAACTACAAGTGGCTGGGAACATACTTCACAGATATGGACTCCACTCCTTACTTAAATGAAAGTAGATTAGTTGTTCATTTTAGTGTTGATTTGGGACTTGAACATATAGCGCTCAATTTCTGTTAGGGAACAGAAATATCATTCTATAATTAAATTTATAGAATAATGTTCATTAGAGGATCAATGGAACTAATTGATAAAGACATAATTATAGAGGTTAATGAACATTAAGAACTAACTTTAATTATGAACAACTAGCACATGGTCATAACTCATGCAATGACTAAATCAATGGACGGCTTTATAGTTATAGCTTCTAATAATATAAGACTGTAGTTTTGAGAATTCAACTATGAATTTATAGTGTAATAATTTATAGTTAATAAATTAATCAATGGAACTAAGAGTTAGTGAAATTAATTAAATTATTGGAGCTTAGAACTACGGGTCCATACCATCCCCGTACTAGCTCAATAACATAGAGGAAGAATTTCGGTATTAAAAGGAAATATTTATAAATAATAACGTATTATTTTTAATCTCACAAATTAATATTATTTGTGAAATAATATTTAAAATATTATTTGTGAAATAATATTTAATGGGAAATAAAATTTTATTAAAAATTTTTGTGAAATTAATTTTTATAGATATTAATTTAATCATATATAATTTTGTAGTATAATTGTATACAACATAAAATAATATGTTAAAGGCCCAACAAATAACATTTTATAGAGATAAAATACCACAGGGCCAAAGCCATGTAGTTGGTGCCAAACCACAATCCAAATGGATTGTGGCCCACGCAGAGGCCCAATGTGATTCGGGCTAGATCTTCTTTTGATTGTTATATTAATATAACATAACATCATATGCATTTCACGTTATTTTACCAAGAGAGAAAAATAGAGAACTTTGTTCTCTCTGAAATGTAAGAAGAACACTCTCTCATGTGTTGAGATTCAAAAGTGTGTTCTTGTGTATCCTACCAAATAGGATAGACATCCACCTGTCTCCTTCTCTTTGTGCAAGCCATTGTATGAAAGACGGTGGGTAAGGAGGCTAAGATGATATTTGATCTACACGTGTTCTACATCTAGAAAAGTTATTTGTAAGTTTCTATTTTATCTAGATTCATGTGCATGAGAAAGATGTCATTCTAGTTATGGTTCCTAGAGTGATTCGTCCTTATGTTTTAATAATTGTTATTATTACATTGAAATATTATCTCATTCTTCCGCTGCACTGTCAATCACATAATCAAAAACCAACAATTGGTACTGTAAAGTCCTTTTTTGGCTAACTTTATTTTAGACAAAATATTTTAAAGTTATTAAGGAAAATCAGTAGTATCTCCATATTGATTTTCGATTTTATTTGGCAATATTCTCAGCTGATTTTGTAATGTGAAAAGATCTCTAAATGTGAATATATTTGTTGCCTTTTTTATCTCAAATAATCAATTTTTGGTAAAAATATATTGTGCAAATATCTTGAGATTATTTTCAGGGATTATATGGGATTATGGTTATCCTGGAAATAAAGAAGGTGTCGAAAATGAACATGGTCAAGAGAAATGACCATGTTCTTTCTGCCAGATCAAACGGATCACGTTGCTGACTCATCAGTTTCCTTTTCTGTCGACACAGAATCCATCTGGCTGGCTGTTTTCCTAAATCAAAGGAATTTGCAAATTGATTTCAAAGATTCCAGAAAATCATGGCCTTGGACGATTTCCCTTCCTATAAATACCTTACCAAGGCCTTTGGATTTTTCACCTCTTCCATTTTCAATATTTGTAAACATTATTTTGAAGAGTGTCTTTATTTGTAGAGATTAAGTTTGTTCACCTTAATCTTTGTGAGAGTGCTGAGTGTACTTGTGGATATCTATCTAGTCCATTATAAACAGATAATGTCTATTGTGAACGTGTTCATAAGGATCTTCGGGAGATGATTCTATCTAAGTCTCACTTCGGGAGGAAGTGTGCACTCGCTTTTCTTTGAAGGGAGTTCAAGAGAATCAGCGTTTCATCAAATTAGATTCGTAGAGAAGAGTACAAAAAGATTGCGGAAATAGTTAAGAGGGAGTCTTACATTGTTTAAGTCAATGCTTTTGTACACATTGTTTCTTTACTAATTGGTTTATTCTCTGGGCGTGGCCCCAAGGAGTAGGATATTCGAAAGGGTTTCTGAACCATGTAAAAATTCGCTGTGTTCTTTAATTTTTGCACTGTCTATTTATTGTGTTCAGTTCTGTCGTGACAAGTTCGGATTCTGTTCCGACAGAACTGCTTTCTATGTAAACAATTAATTACCATTCTGCATTTTAATTAATTCATGGTTTAATTAATTTGGTAATTACTAAAAACGGAATTTCAATTGGTATTAGAGCGGGTCACTAAACTCTTAGTGCGATCTTGTATTTTTCCGTTTGTTTTGTGCCTTGTGAAATGTCTATCTTTGCAGAAGGTAGATCTATAACTCGCCCTGCATTGCTAAATGATACAAATTATCAATACTGGAAAGTAAGGATGAAAGCTTTTATCAAATCCCTTGATGAAAGGGCTTGGAGATCAATATTATCTGGTTGGACACCACCTGTCGAGATAAATTCGAAATCTGGTAAGACACAGGTAAAATCTGAACTTGAATGGTCTAATGAAGAAGATAAATTGTCAATTTATAATAATAAAGCTTTACATGAAATTTTTAATGGTGTTGGTGAGAGTTATATAAAATTGATTTCATCGTGTGAGTCTGCCAAAGATGCTTGGGAAATCCTTCAAACTCAATTTGAAGGAACCACTGATGTTAAGCGATCTAGGCTTGTAATGTTGACCACAAGATTTGAAAACCTTCGCATGTCTGAAAAAGAAACCCTCACTGAGTTTTATGAAGAATTGTCTGACATTGCTAATGAATATTTTGCTTTAGGAGAAAAGTTGTTTGACTCTGTTTTGGTTAGGAAAATTGTTAGATCTCTTCCTGACAGGTTTCAATCCAAGATCACAGCCATTGAGGAGGTAAAGAACCTTGACACCTTGAAAGTTGAGGAATTGATGGGATCTCTTCGAACTTTTGAACTTAATCAAAAGATTCGCCAAGAGAAACCAATTGATGTGAATGCGAAATCGATTGCCTTGAAATCTTCCAAAGAGAAAATGGAAAGCTCAGATGATGAAATGATCTTGTTATCGAAAAAATTTAAGAAGTTTATGAAAAAGATTGGTAACAAGAAAAACATGTCTAAATCCTCCAAAGGTAATAATTTTTCAAAACCTTTTGAATCTACTTATGAAAAAGGTATTCAATGCAGGGAGTGTGAAGGTTTTGGACATATTCAAGTTGAATGTGCCAATACCTTAAAGAAAAATAAGAAGGTCATGGCAGTCACTTGGAGTGACCAAGACTCTGAAAGTAGTGATGAGGAAGAAAAGTCTAATCTTGCCTTAACTTCTGTTTTTTCTTGCTTACCTCCTTCTGTGCAGGTGAATGAGAATCTTGTTTGTTTAAATAATACTATTTCAACAGATGAGGGTTCCCATGGTGGTTCAGATGAATCCGATTTGGATGAGGGTTCTTTGAAAGAATCATACAAAAACATGGATGATCAATGGTTGAAAGTATGTCCAGATAATCGTTTGATGGAAAACAATAACAAAGTTTTCGAGAATAAAAAATCTGGTCATTTTATTCCAATTTGCAATTTCTGTGGAGTGAAAGGTCATATTCGACCTAAATGTTTTACCTTGATGAATCTTCTTCACAAAAATTTCTTTAATCATCATGGTAATTTGAGACAAATGCCATTGAAGAAAAGGACTCCACCTAAGAAAGTTTGGGTGAAGAAAAATAAATTCAAATGTCTTGCTGCCTTTACTTGTCTTACAACATGTGCTTCTAACTCTTGGTTTTTTGATAGTGGTTGTTTAAGGCATATGACAGGTAACAAAAGCATACTCACTGAATTCAAGACTTTGAAAAATGGGGAAGTCACATTTGGAGATGGTAAGTCCTGTAAGGTACTTGGTAGTGGCACTCTAAATTTTGAAGGACTACCAAAGTTGCAAAATATTCTTTTGGTTGATGGACTTAATACTAATCTAATTAGTATAAGTCAAATTTGTGACCAAGACTTGTTTGTAAATTTTTCTCTTGATAATTGTTTTGTGCTTGACCAATATGGAAATTGTGTTTTGAAGGGTTATACATCTGTCGATAATTGTTACACATTATCTCAATCACACAATTACAAGGAGTAATACTAATTTGTGTCATGAAAAAAATGTTCATGTGGATTGTGAAAATTTGAGAAAAATTGGAAGTATGAGTCATGTTCATGATTTACCGATTTTAAGTAAATATTCTTTTGGTAAATGTGAACCAGGTCAATTGGGAAAACATTTGAAAATTTCTCATGAAAAATATTTTTGTGTTGATGATGTGTCTCGACACACTGAGGATCTTGTTGAAAATAAAACTTTGGTCTTAGAATATACTAAGTGTGACAAACAGATTGCAGATATTTTTACAAAAGCCCTTGATACAGTCAGGTTTGATTCCCTCAGGAAATCCTTGGGGGTTTGTCCCAATTAATTTGTTTTGTGCTGTACCATATCCCTGTGCTTGAAAAAGTTGTGTGATGTCTCCTTGTCCTTGCTCATCGAAAAAGTTTCAATCATTATGTCAAAATATATTTTTACTTCAGGTTAGAAATTATAGTTAAAATAATTCATGCTATTTTTCTTCAAAATAAAATTAAAAAACAAATAGTCCCTCCAATTAATATTTCTTCAATTCAATTTGTGGTTTTGTGTGTGAGCTTTTGTTCCTCGAAAAATATTTCAAGCTCCATCTTAGAATAGGGCTACCTACACTGTTGTGTAAATTGTTTAACCTTGAGTAAGTTGGAACTATGTAACTAACAATTATGTAGAAGATACTCTACCACTGTTAAAAACAAGCCTTCAGTGTAGTGTGAAAGCATCTAATTTGGTTACTCATTGAGAAAAAGGCTAATAATTTCCACATAGGGCAATGTCCCTGAAAAAGGCTAAAAATTGCCATACAGGGCAATGATCTCTGCTTTCACAATCACACACAAATGCTTGAGATATACTGTTGGGCAAAATTTGTAAGTCTCATACACACTGATTGATTTGAGTGAAATATTTTTTGTGATTGGAATAAATGTTTGGTGATTTTTTATTTTGAAAATTAAAAGCATGATTTATATTAAATATATTTTCTAAACCTTATAGTAAAGATGTGTTTTGATATAATGATTGTTTCTTTCTCCACATGCAAGGGCACGAAGACATTGGGCACTAATCAAAATGGGATATTTTTATTTTTTGGGTACATTCGTTTTTACTACTTAAAATAATAAAAAAATAAAAAAATAATATATATATATTTCTTTTTGAGGGAAATCAAATCTGCGTGTGTCAAAAAGGGTAAGTTGTATCTTGATTGTTTTTGTCACTTATTATATTATTTGACATCAAAAGATTCTATTTTTGGTTTATTTTCCTTGACTGTGCAAAGTTTTCTTTTCTTTGGGATATCAATTCATTAATTTTGTCTTGAAAAGGAATAAAATCAAATCTCTGAGTGTCATTTTCTTCTCTTTATAATCGGTCAAAGAGAGACTCATTTTCTCATTCTTTCAAAAAAAAACAAAAAAATAATTCTCTTTGTTTTTGTTTGTTGCAACTTTGGTGAAAACTCGAGGCAGTGGAGTACATGCATTTCCCATTGGTAACAACCGTCTCGGTCACACAAAGAAGGCTTGAAAATTTTTGTTGTCATTGTCATTGTCTTTTGGTTTTTTTTTTTATAGACAAAGAGGGGGAGTAGTAGTTTGACTCTTTGGATTGTGTTTTGTGTTGGTATTACTCCGTTGGCTTATTGATAGACAAGAAGGGGGAGTAAAAGGTTCATTTTGATCGGTTTATCTTGTTTTATGTTTTGATCCTTGTTACTTTTGAGATGCTTTTCGCAGGGGGAGTAATGTAACATTACTATTTGCTCTAATCTGGTTTGTCTTTGCAGGATCTTTCAAAATAAACTCTTAAAATATTTTTGTCTATCAAGTTGCCAAATGGGGAGATTGTAAAGTCCTTTTTTGGCTAACTTTATTTTAGACAAAATATTTTAAAGTTATTAAGGAAAATCAGTAGTATCTCCATATTGATTTTCAATTTTATTTGGCAATATTCTCAGCTGATTTTGTAATGTGAAAATATCTCTAAATGTGAATATATTTGTTGCCTTTTTTTATCTCAAATAATCAATTTTTGGTAAAAATATATTGTGCAAATATCTTGAGATTATTTTCAGGGATTATATGGGATTATGGTTATCCTGGAAATAAAGAAGGTGTCGAAAATGAACATGGTCAAGAGAAATGACTATGTTCGTTCTGCCAGATCAAACGGATCACGTTGCTGACTCATCAGTTTCCTTTTCTGTCGACACAGAATCCATCTGGCTGGCTGTTTTCCTAAATCAAAAGAATTCGCAAATTGATTTCAAAGATTCCAGAAAATCATGGCCTTGGACGATTTCCCTTCCTATAAATACCTTACCAAGGCCTTTGGATTTTTCACCTCTTCCATTTTCAATATTTGTAAACATTATTTTGAAGAGTGTCTTTATTTGTAGAGATTAAGTTTGTTCACCTTAATCTTTGTGAGAGTGCTGAGTGTACTTGTGGATATCTATCTAGTCCATTATAAACAGATAGTGTCTATTGTGAACGTGTTCATAAGGATCTTCGGGAGATGATTCTATCTAAGTCTCACTTCGGGAGGAAGTGTGCACTCGCTTTTCTTTGAAGGGAGTTCAAGAGAATCAACGTTTCATCAAATCAGATTCGTAGAGAAGAGTACAACAAGATTGCGGCAATAGTTAAGAGGGAGTCTTACATTGTTTAAGTCAATGCTTTTGTACACATTGTTTCTTTACTAATTGGTTTATTCTCTGGGCGTGGCCCCAAGGAGTAGGATATCCGAAAGGGTTTCTGAACCTTGTAAAAATTCGTTGTGTTCTTTAATTTTTGCAATGTCTATTTATTGTGTTCAGTTCTGTCGTGACAAGTTCGGATTCTGTTCCGACAGAACTGCTTTCTGTGTAAACAATTAATTACCATTCCGCATTTTAATTAATTCATGGTTTAATTAATTTGGTAATTACTAAAAACGGAATTTCAGGTACCAGAAACAAGGTTGAGATCACGTGTTATGAATATGATATGTGTTTATTTTGAATATATCAACACATAGAGCACATGTTTTATGAGTGAGCTTAAGGATTGTTCTTATTTATATTTTAAATATGTTTTATGGATGTGATAAATGAGATTGGTCGCTTACTATATGATTATCTTTGTTTTAGATTTTGTTCTTATTTTGAATTAGATTCAATGTACACCCATATTGTTTTGTTGAGTATATGTTTTTTGTAATTCTATAATTTTACTGTTTTAGAATTTAAGTTGTGTAGATTGAGTGGGATGTTTTTTCAATGAGATTGAATGCTATAAAATCTCCAAAAATTGTTTAGGATCCAAATGGCATGGATGTGTGGTGTGAGTGTTGCTTGGCAATCTAGCACTTAGTCGTGTAGTGCATATAACACTTATAACCTCAAAACATATCAATCAATTATGAATTGATAAATGTTATGCGTGACTGCACATTTAACTTCAGTTGATCAATTTGTTGACTTAATTAATCATTTATGTGAAACTGATCATTTTTTTTTTTTTTAAGGGCTTGCCGTAATTCTTCCTCTGGTATCAGGTTTGACACAATCTTTTAGTTAATCAATTAATTAAGAGAATTTTACACAAAAGGACTAAATGACCTACTTTTTTACATTTTTACTACCGAACAGATATTTTTTTTTTACTGTTTTTGTTTATCTCTTGTACTATATTTATAATTTTTAATTTACAAAAATACTATTTGTTTACTGACATATACATTACCCATCACACATCACTTTTTCTCTTTTTTCTTCTTCTTCCTCCATAATGTTTTCTTTCTTCTTCTTCTCCTTCCATTACTTTTTCTCTCTTCTTCTTCTTCTTCTTCTTCGTCTTCTTCCTCCATCAACTCCATCTGTTCTCTTCTCAAGCTCGTCCTTCTCAGTTTCGGTCACCACATCACACCAAATTCCAACCACTTTTCTCAGTCGTCGGCATGACCCATTATGCAATCATTTTTTTTTTTTGTTAATTTGATTTTCTTTACTCCCCTGTTTGTTAGTGTGTTTTATTGTCTTGCTGCTTTTTATGTTTATGTTGTTTTTTTTTATTCTATTTTTGCATATATTAGTATTATTTTTCATAATGCATGCAATGTGTTTGATGTGATACTTGAATGACTGAGATATATTTTTTAGTGTTAGTTTTTATAATTATTTTAGTATGTTCATTTTTTTTCAATTTATTAAGTGTTATTTTAGGGTTTGTGTCAGGTTCTTTCAGTGTTTAGGTTGTGTTGGGTTGTTGTTTTAGGGTTTGCCTAAGCAATAAATAAGCAAGTATCTATTGAATTTTGTTTATGTTTCAAGTTTTATTCTGTTTTGTTGGTTCATCATTTTTTGATTAGTTGTATGTTGTTTTTATGTTGCTCTGTAGTGATTGTGGTATTTTGTAGCGTCATTTGTTGAGTATTTTTTCGAATAAGTAAGTGGTAAACGTGGACAGTGATACACTGCCCATTATCTCTCTTTCTTTGTTTCTCGAGATCAAAACCTCTCTCTCCATCTTTTTCTATATTCATTCTTCTTCTTCTTCTTCAAATATTTACTCTTGCGTTGACTTGTTGTTGCTTTGGTGTTGCTCTTGCGTTGACTATTCATGTTTTGGATTAGACTATAGTTGTTATGGTGTTAATCCAAGATCGATCTTTGCATATTCATGAATTAATTCATTTTGTGTGCCATGTTATTTAGTTGTTGTTTTCATTTCTGCGCATGAATATCATTTTTATATTCTAAAGATATATATATTTTAAGATGTTTTTTTAGTTATTTTTTAGTTGCTTTAAGTATTTAAGTTTGTTTGGTTTCTTTTTTAAGGTTGAAAATGATAAAAATGGTGATCCTACTGTTCAAGAAAAAAATTATTCATATTTAGATGGGATGAGTCAAGAAGTTGTTGATGATACACTGCTCATTCTCTCTCCTTTTTCGTTTCTTGTGTCCAACACCTCTCTTTCCATCTCTTTCTTTCATTCCTTCTTCTTCTTCTTCAAATTTTTTACAACAATGTTGTTTTGTTATTGATTTTGTGTTGATGTTGTGTTTGTTATACAATTTGTATGCTAGGATCATTGACAACAACGTCAACACAATATGCCAACAATCTGGTAGCAACAGTGTTTTAGTTGAAATTTTAAAATACTCTCCATATTTTCAATATACTACCCTGAATTTCAATTTAGTGTTTTTCCTTCCAGATTTTCATAAATAACCATAACACCACACAAACTTTTTAAGAATTAAAATGATTATGTTTTCAAAATTTTCCCCTTATTAATAACGTAGATTTTTCCAATTTAAATATAAAAAAATCAACCTGTTTCAAACAACTTATAACAACAAATTTTAAAAAACAACAACTACTAATCAACAAATATTTATTCTTTTCTTGTGTCTTCATATTTTCAATCATTTGGCATCAATTCTTCACTTGCTTCAAAATCAACATAATTATTTTTCATCATCCTAATATCCATTGTTTTTTTTACCAGAATTGGTATTGGTTTTCAGTCTCTCAAAGGTAAATAATGCTTTTAGTGGCAATTATACATTTTATATCCCAGGTTCAGAAATATAACACAAAAACAACCCAACAACAATACCACATAAACATTTTGATAAATATAAATTTTAAAATAGTCTCATTTTTTCACTATATTTTCTATCTTACCTCGTTTATTTGAAGTTGTTTGCATATTTTTTTCTTCCATTTTTGCTCAAATCTAACTGAAAAGTGGTTGATTATTTTTTTTTTCAATTTAATTTTTGTAGATTGCTTGATAGTGGCCGAAACTGGTGATTTTTCGTTGCTGGTCACCAGTGATTTTCAATGTGATGGTTGATTTCGTATTGCTGTTCATCAGTGTGTATGTCGATTTGAGGAACAAGTCATTGGTGTTCATGAAGCTTTTTTAATGCTCTGATCTTTTTTGTCGCCAGAAAAGATAAAATGAGCATAATTATAACTCTATGATCCCCTCCAACATATGTCTAAGTTGTTGTATTTTACAAAGGTGAAATAACACTAATTTATATAAAATTATATAGGGTACTAAATGAATGTCATTGGCTCACACTTGGTCATAAAGTGTATGTAATTGGAAATGCATACAATGAGTGAGATAGTTGTATCATGATTTTTGTTTCTTCCAAGATTGCTAGATGTTAGCATATTATGTTTCTTCCAGTTATGTCTTGCCAACACCCTTTATCTCAATTTTTGTTGTCAGTGAAGTGAACAAGAGAAGGAGGAAATCACTTCGCGTGTGAGACTATGACCGCACAGTATTTTTGAAAAAAAAAGTTTAGTACCGTATAAATGTTAAAATAGCAATGTAGCAGTATATATGTAAATTTGAGTGAGTATTAGTGTATATATAAAAAAACCCATTAATTAATCAATCGGTTAATTGATCTATATTGTATAGATAAATTAGGTTGTTGCCGTGAGCAACCGTTATGAAATTTTGCTTTATTAATATTATTTGATTAATTTGATTAGTTACTTAATTTAAATAAACATATATATTTTAATATTTAATGTTAAGATATTATGAGAATAATTAGGTTGTTAGTTTAATAACCCAATCATTTTGTTTAAGAAGCAAGAAGAGAATATTCTCCTCCTTAAAATGTGAGAAGTTTGTGATGGTTGTCAAATTCAAATTTAAATTGATTAATTATTTTATTAATTAATTAATTTTAAACTTTGAAAATTTAATTATATTAATTAAAATGTTTAATTAATTATTTTGTTTTTAATTAAATTGTCAATTGATAATTTATGCCTTAATTCAAAATTAAGAAATTAAACTGTTCATTTTTCTTAATTTTATTGGGAACATTTGACTATTAAATTAGTCAAATACATTGTTTTGAAACAAGATTATTAGTATTAATTTTTAAATGAAAAATATTTCATTTATTGAAATCAAATATTAGTTTAATGTAGAGTCTCAGAATGTTTACTTATTGAAATCAAATATTAGTTTAATGTAGAGTCTCAGAATGTTTACTTAGTAGTAGTAGTAGTAGTAGTAGTAGTAGTAGTAGTAGTAGTAGTAGTAGTAGTAGTAGTAGTAGTAGTAGTAGTAGTAGTAGTAGTAGTAGTAGTAGTAGTAGTAGTAGTAGTAGTAGTTAGTAGTATGTTAGTTACCATGGATTTTATAAGTTTAACCTATAGTTTAAGAATATCAATTATAACATAAGGTTTGATTAATATTGCTGGTCCTAGATATATTATTTATTATAACCTATGGTTTAGATAAAGCCAATAAGAGCATGACACTTGTCATAATCATGATTTTTAAGGAAATTAAGTATTTTGATGAATAGTATTAATAAAAGAAAGAACTAGAAGTTCTAGAACCTTCCAGTAGCTGTTAGGATCATATTATGACTCAATCAAAGTTGTTTATCCAATTTAAATTATGCTGAAAAAATGCAAATACGTGTTTGATATATCAACATATGCCGATATATCGCAGCATAGGGGCCGATATATCACCTACGGAAGATACGGAAAACACATTGACTTTGCACGAACGATCGAACAAACCTTGGGAATACAGGGGAGGCGATATATCGCCTAGGGTGGGCGTTATATCAGCTCCATGAGTATATTTTTGAAAGTTTGACTTCTTGAATTTTAAAAATACCCTTAACCACTTAGACCTGCCTTTGAACGATTTTCACCAAGTTCTAGGCGTTAGTTGAACAAAAATTTAAATCTTTTTCATTGTATAATCATTTATTTATTCAAATTAAAAAGGGTTAGTTTCACTCCTTGAACTCTATAAATAGAACCTAGTACTCAGTCATTTTCTTCATTCTTCAAGCATTTGATCAGAGCCTTCAAGGTGCTAGTGTTACTATAGAGAGATACACTTGGGTTTTGGGTTAAAGCTTTAATTATTCTAAGCTTTTATAAACACTTGGGAAGTGAGAAATAGTGTGATTTTGGTATTGAGGTTTAGACCAATTTATAAGGTCATTCAAGGTATTCCTATTCATTATGTCCAGTTCTTTTATTCACATCCTAACTCTTATTATTGATTCTTGATTAGGTATTTAAGTTCTTGAAACTTAAGGTTCTTCTTGGTAAGTTTCTTCTTGATGGTTTAGTTCCCACATTCATCTTTATTCTTAAAGAGTCTCACCCTTTTCTACTATTGGTTTATAGGAGTTTCTAAATCTCATTCTTGTTCCCAAATATCCCAACTTTTGGTAAGGAAAATAGGATAGATTTTATATGCTTATATGTTATGATATATATATATATATGAATATATCATGTAGTCCTTGGGGCTTATAGTTGCTTAGCTAGAAAACCCCAATGTTTTTATGTTGCTTGGGGCTTATAGTTGCTTAGATAGCAAACCCCATGATTGCCATTATTTTGGGTTAAAGTTATGATATATGTTTTATAGTATATGTTTATGATATAGTCTTATGTTTATGATTTAAGTTATATGATTGTTAGTAGATTTTCCTTGCTGGGCATTAGGCTCACTCTATTTTTAGTGTGATGTAGGAAAATAGATATGGAGGCGGAAGGATTCTTGGTAGCTTGGCTTGTGTGTTGAGGATGAATGGAATGAATGGACTGCGTGTCGATCGAGGATGAAGTTATTTATTTTTAGTCTTTTAAATTATGTTTTCTTAATGTAATTCTGCAATTAGTATTTAAAATTATGTTTTATGTTTTGTAAACAATGGGATCCCATACCCTATCACATTTTATTTTACACTTTATGTTATTGATATAATATTATTTTAGAGTTTCAATAAAGTTATGATTATTTCTTATGTATGTTTTCTCCAAGATCAGTAGCTATGTCTAGTAGTGTTATCCAAAAAGCAGACACGCATGACGTGGCAGGAGATTTCTGAACACGTGGCTGACACCTGGCAGAATTCTGTTAGAGTATCAACCAGTAAGATATTGCAAGCATAACGGTTGAGTTTTTCTTACGACCAGCCTGGTCGTATACTCCGCATATTTCAAGATAATTTTGTAAAGATCATAGTCAATCTCGAGATTGACTCCAATAATTCTTGATGATCCGATTAATTAGGAGAGAATATCTATAACAAATTAATGTAATCCTCCTTGAGCTTATAAATAGAGAAAGATAGTTCAAGGAGGGGACTTTTGGCTTTTTGATTACTTGAGAGTATAGATTTACGAGAGAATTAGAGCTAATACATTACGATATATTGTTTATCCTTCAGAGGTTGGTGAAACTCACAGAACCCTAGTTCTTAGATCACTCCTTTGAAACCCATATCAATAATAGCTCAAGTGGACGTAGGTTATAACCAGTTTCTGGGGCCGAACCACTATAAATTCTTCTGTGCTTTACTGTTTTTGTCATTATATTCATTCCAACATATCTGTCTACATCAAGCATTTTCGACTCCGTGTCAGTTGACTAAAATCAGGGTCAACAAGTAGTTTTAATGGTCCAAGTTCTTAGAAATAGTTGGGTCATTACATTTAAGAAAACACTAATAAGATTAATAATTTATTTTCATTTAGAGAAATTGAAATTTCTAAACACCATAATTGTAGTCAAAATTTAGTTTATAGAAACTAATTAATTATTAATTAAATATAATTTTAGTAATTATAATCCCAATAATTATAATTATAATAATAGTTTAAGAAACTATTTATTACAAATAAATATAATTATGAATTATTTGCCCAAAATTTGATAATAGTTTTGGAAGCTATTAGTTATTAATTTATAAAATTATTATTTAATAAATGGTAACCACTTTCCATTAGTTATTAATTAATAATTTATGAAATTATTATTTTGATAAGAAAAGTATACAAACTTTTGATAAAATCCTAATTTTTGGAAATTTGGTCATCTCATTTAGATCCTAGGGTTAAGGTTTGAGTGTGCAATTTCCAAGGCCCACAATGAAGGACGAAGCCCATGGAGATTAAAAGGAGCTTTGAAGCCCAATGAATGCCTTGGTATATTTTTATAATTTCATTCAACAAAGAGAACCCGGTCAATAACCTAATGTTTAATTATATTGTATGATTGGTAACATGTTGATATGATCACTTCAATGCCATATATAATAGGAATGCCCACTCATTGCATCATTAAAATGGCATGCTATGTAAGAATGTTAATTTTATAATTAACATGTCTCCTAGGATAGAAAAGTAGTATAGTTCTTTTTCTACTATAAATGGACACAAATAATGTGAATTATATTTAAGTAGTTAAATTGGGTAATGTCACATTAATATCATGTATAGATTACCTTAATATGTTTTAGGGTTATTAATGAGTTTAATACCTAGGAAAAACATAGTTTAGAATTAATTAGTAATTATTAGTAATTATTATAAATTTGGCAATCTTAGAATTTTAAGAGTTAAAATTTGGATTAACACAAGTGATTTAGATTTAATAGTTAAACTTTTGTAATAATCACTTAGTAATTAAAATATGAGATATTTGAATAGAAAACCTTTTTTTTTCTAAAATAGTGAGTGGGAGAAGGTTATAAGGCACTATAACCTACGATCTCTACTATTGATTGAAAAAGGTTTGTTCTAGTTAGGGCCTCGAGATGGCTTCGCTTTCGTCCTCCCTATTGGAAGGTGTTTTGGCTAGGATTTTAATAGGTAGACCTATTTACGATAGGGATTTAAGATGTATATCATGTATGACCTATCCTATTGACAACACTCATGGGTTAAGTCACAAAATCTGAAATAGTAGGTTACAATCACGAAAAATATATCTACCCTAGTTGGATATATTTTTTACCAAAATAACGGTAATTGTTTATTATAAAGATATTAGATATTTTGATATAATAACAATTGAGAGTGTCTCGTTTTAACTAGTAAGTATTTGACCTATCCTATCGACGGCACTTACTTGTGTTGGTTATGTCATCGTTGTACTTATATGAATAGGTTTTTGTAAGCATGCATCATGTTTATTTTTTTATTTCATTGTACGAATATTATGATTTATGGTGTATGAGTTTATGGTTGAATTTATTTCTCTTTTGTTTAATTACAGTAATACAATGACTGGAGGAAACTCTAATATGTCCATTATTGCTAATGACAAATTAACTGGTGATATTAAAAAGTGGAAAAGTAACAAGAATATGTTGCTAATGACTGAGCACACAACTCAAAACCCTATCATTAACAAAGGTAAGGGCAAAGAAGTTGTCCACTCCAGCTACAATGGGAACTGTTCACACTATCATATAGATGGGTATTGTAAGAGGAACTATAAAAGGAACCTTGATGAGTTAAAGAGCAAAAAAAAAAAAAGGAAAGTAAATCTGATTTGTTGGACACTAAGGCTTGTTTAGTGGAAAACAATTGTTATATCTTGATAGTTGATTCAGGAGCCACTAATCATGTTTGTTTTGATTTGCAAATGCTTAGCCCTTGGAGAGATCTCCAAGTAGGGGAGTTCACACTAAGAGTGGGGACAGGGGCTTTTGTTTAACAAGAGCAGTGGGAGAAGCAAAATTTTATTTTACTGAAAATAATTTTGTGTCTCTAAAAGACATCTATTTTATTCTTGATTTTAAAAGGAATTTAATTTCTGTTTCAAAATGTTTAGAACAATGGTATTCTATTTCTTTTAATAATAAATCTGTTATTATTTCAAGAAATAGTTCACATGTTTGTAATGGAAACCTAGAGGAAGGTCTATATATGATAATATCTAAAATGTCTTCACTACTCAATACTAAAATGTTCAAATCTGAACAACCAAAGCCAAAATGACAAAAAGTACTTCAAGATGATATGTATCTTTGGCACTTAAGACTAGGTCATATTAATGAACATAGGATTCAAAGACTAGTTAAGGACGGGCCTCTAAAGGAGTTAAAGTTTGAAACTCTACCAGTTTGCGAATCTTCTTTAGAAGGAAAAATAACCAAAAGATCTTTCTCCTCTAAAGATTTTAGAGCCAAAGAACCTCTCGAGTTTTTTCACATAGACGTTTGCGATCCAATGAATGTATAAGCTCGAGGTAGTTATGATTATTATGTCACCGTCATTGATTACCACTCAAGATACGATTACTTATACCTGATGCAAAGGAAATCATAAACTTTTGAAAAGTTCAAAGAGTTCCGAGCCGAAACTGAAAATTAGTTAGGCGAAACCCTCAAAATGCTACGATCAGATTGAGGCGAGGAATACCTTGACAAGGAATTCGATGAATTCTTGATAGAGCATGGAATTGTTTCACAGCTCACTGCACCAGGTACGCCGCAATAAAACAGTGTTGCAGAAAGGAGGAATAGGACTTTGCTATGGTTCTGAAATACACAAAGAGTATTGAGAAGAGTTTTCTTAAGTGCAGTAGTGTGATGCTCGAGAAGAGACTATCTTAATCAAGTTGAAATTCAAATCTAATTCAATTGTTTTTCAGGTTGAGAGATGACACTAACTCAAGGGGAAAGCAGCAATGGTGCAGGTTTGTATTTACTAAGTCATCTCTAAGTTTTTGGTATTCCTAGAAATCTAAATGCATGTTGTTTTGATGAGTTTTATTTATATTGAATTATCTGAATATTTTATTGTTTGCTCATCTAGTTTTATCAATTGGTATGAAAGTCATTGCTTTTAGTTTTTAGGTTGCCTAAACTCTATATATGTTTCCATTTCCATTTTTGTCAAATTTATTTTTGTGTTCTCTTCTTTTTGGGATTTTGTTTTCTTTTTTAGAGAAATTTTTTGTGAAATTCAGATTTGGGGTTTTATAAAACAAAATGAAGCTTTCATGATAAAATAATGGTGATTATAAACTCATTTGCACCATTTCCCCCAAATTTTTCATGTTTAAGAGCCTCCATTTTCAGATTTGATTGGGTTAAGAGAGTTTCATATATGGATTTTTTAGTTCATGCTTTAGAGAGCATTGATCCAAATAAATCTCTTGACAATGATCTGAGGATCATTTTTTTTTCAGGCTTCGCAATGTGGCTTGAATGGCATTTTTCCAGCAGGATTGAAACCGGGTCACACGACCCGACCCGATCCATTTTGAAAATGGGCGAAGAAGAAGCTGGTTCTCGATAGAAACAACATGTTTATTGTTTGGGTCCAACATACCCAAAAATGACATTTTGTTTACCGAAATGAAAAAAAAAGGAATTAATTTTCTAGGCTTTGCTTTGGGTCGGTTTTGGGCCTATTTTTTTGCGTGCTCTTAAAATTAATTCTTTAGACAATAATTAATATAATCAACTTAATATTTTTTTAGACTTATGTTAATTTATTAATTCATTTGTTTAATTATTAATTTTTTTTATTATAATTATTTTGTATGATCTATTTATTTATATTTTTGTTTTGTTTAAAATAATCTTTCATGATTATTTTTATTGTGGCAACATTGTAAGTAATAATTATCAATTAATTTTATTTTATTATATTTCTAATTTATGTGAAATATATATGTAATGATTATTTTTGTAATTAATATAATTGAGTGCTTAAATTCTTGCCTCTCATAAGATTTAACATGTCAATTATGAATATCTTAATTGATAATGATATATTCCCACATTTTCTTATAAAATTTATAAGATTCATATAATTAATTTAAACTATCATGTCGATAATTCTATTATTTGGTAGTTTGCATAGAATGATGAAGAAAAAATATTGAGAATTATGAATCCCACAATTCTTTTTATCATGTTGATAATAGATTGATGTATTGATGAATTGTCCTTACTTGTAAAAGGTTCTATTTTTTACTTGTAGAACTGTAACATATAATGATCTTTTTTGTATTTTATGGATCATTCAAGTTGGAGTTGGAGTATAAAAAATATGATTATGTTGATCAATGTAAATTGATAATGGTTACTCTTGTGTTCCTTTATCTTTGAGAAATCATAAACTTTCTGCTACACTAATGCTTAATGGAACTAATCATTGGGAGTGAGTTTGATCTCTGATGATGAATTTGTCAATTATGGAGATTGGCACAGCATTGAAGGAAGATGCTCATGCTAAACGAACTGAGGACACTACGACTTAACAGGAAACATCCTATTAGTGATAGTATTCCTAAGACTGAGAATGCTTAGGAACTCCTCAAGGTCATTGCTTAAAAGTATGTGGAGTTTCCCAAGTCTGAGTGGGAGCACTACCTAGGTAAAATCCGGGATACTGCTTATGATGGGGTTAGTGGCATCAGAAACCATATAAGTCAGGTGGTGTCTTTCAAGAAGAAGTTGAAGGGGCTTGGCCTTGATTTAGGAGATAATTATCTGGTCTGGCATGTCATGAGGTATGTACCTCCTTCATTTGACTTAATTTGGTCTAGTTACAACACTCTCAAAACTCCTTGAACTGTAAGTGAGATGACTACCATTCTCTCTAAAGAGGAAGATGATGTGAAAACTAGGAAGGGAAATACAATTTCCATGATGACTTCCAAGGATAACCCTAAAGAAAATCCTAAGGAAAATCCCAATCAGAAGAAGAAGAAGAACTTCTATAAAAGGCCTTATGGAAAGTCCACTTCAAGAAATCCAGTTATGATGGAAAGACTTTTGGAACTTTTAATGCACCCAAAACCGAGTGTTTCACTGGAAAATGCAACTACTGTCATAAGATGGGGCATAAGAAATACACTTGTTTCAAGTTAAAGAGATCCTTAAAGATGAGAGGTAACAAAGTTGTGATGGTTTTTTTAGAATCAAATGCGATTGATGTGCCTTCAAATTCTTGGTAGTTAGAAACTGGTGCTACAATTCATGTTACTAATTTTTTGCATGCATTGACACGAAGAAAGAGTCCAACTAGTCTAGAGGAGCATGTGTACATGGGAGATGGTACTAAAGTCAAAGTGGAATTTTTTTGGAACTTCCAGACTTCAACTATCAACTAGACATATTTTGGAGATAGATGATGTTGCTTACATACCCTCAATTAGGAGAAACTTGATTTCTGTATCTATTTTGGAAAGACTAAGTTATAGTCTTTCTTTTGGAACTGGAAAATTTTGTTTGCACTTTAACTCCCTTTTAATAGGAAATGGATGTTTACAAGGAAATTATTACAAGCTTGATTTGAATGAAGTTTCATCTCCTTCTTCATGTTCTCTTAATGTTGTTGTTGGTTCTAAATGTATAAGATGCAATGAAAATTCTTCTATGTTATGGCATAGACGTTTATGCCACATTTCTAAGTAGAGAATAGAAAGATTGGTAAAGGATGGTGTTTTGTAAGATCTCAATTTCTCTAATTTTGATACTTGTGTTGATTGTATAAAAGGAAAGACAACTGCAAAGACTAGAAAGGGTAAAATTGACAAATGTGTAGATTTACTTGAAATGATTCATTCAAATATTTGCGGTCCTTTTACTCCCCCTGCTATGGATGGTTACAAGTATTTTATCACTTTTATTGATGATTTTTCACGATATGGTCATGTTGAGTTGTTTCATAAAAAGTCTGATTCCTTAGAAGCTTTTAAAGTTTTCAAGAATAGGGTGGAACTGCAAAAGGGTAAGAAGATCAAGTCAGTCCATTCTAATAGAGGTGGTGAGTATTATGGGAGATATGATGGGACTTGTAGAAACCCTGGGCCTTTTTCTAAGTATTTGCAGGATTGTGGAATTGTTGCTACATACACAATGTCTGGGACCCCTGAGCAAAATGGTATTGCTAAAAGAAAAAATTGCATCTTGACATGGTGCGATGTATGCTTATTCAATTTTCTTTGCCATAATTGTTGTGGGGAGAGGCTTTAAGGATTGTTGCTTATATTTTGAAAAAAGTACAAAGCAAGTTGGTTCCAAAGACTCCATATGAGTTATGGTCTAATAAGAAACCCAGTTTCTGCCATTTTCATGTGTGGGGTTGCAATGCAAAAGTAAGGCCATATAATCCGCATTCTAAGAAACTTGATCCAAAAACCATTAGTGGTTTTTTTTTTTGGTTTTTGTCTTGGATCGAGTTGTTCTAGATTCTATTTACCTACTCACACTACTAGAGTGATTGAATCAGCTAGAGCTTACTATTTTGAAGATGAGTTTAGTGAAAGTCTAAGGCCAAGATAGTTAGTGTTTAGGGAAGAGCGTGTCTTAATCCCTATTCCTATTCCCGTTGCTTTTGTTATGCCTACAATTGACCAACCTTAAGTAGAAGCTCATAATGAACCACATGGTGAGGAAGTAGAAGATGTTCCACCTATTGGTCCTAAAGAAGTCGTTTTAAGAAGATCTCAGAGAATGCGTAGACCTGCCATATCAAAAGATTATGTGGTTTATCTTCAGGAATGTGAGTATTACATTTGAGACGTGTTAGATCCCGTCACTTATCAAGAAGCCGTTACTAGTCCTCAAAATGTTCTATGGATGGAGGCTATGAATGATGAAATCAATTCCATGTCCATGAATGAAGTATGGGACTTAGTGGAATTGTCTAAAGAATGTAAACCCATTAGCTGCAAATGGATGTTTAAGACTAAGCATGATTCAGATGGTCAAGTGGAAAGGTATAAAGCTAGACTTGCGGCAAAAGGTTACAACCAAAGAAAAGGTGTTGATAATAAAGAAACTTTTTCACCAGTTTCCACTAAAGGTTCTCTTAAGATTATCATGGCAATTGTTGCTCATTTTGATTTAGAACTTCATTAGATGGATGTGAAAATTTCTTTCTTGAATGGATAATTGAATGAGGATGTGTATATGACTCAACCAGATGGTTTTAAGGTGACTGGGAAAGAAAATATGGTGTGTAAGATTCAAAAGTCCATTTATGTGTTGAAACAAGCTTCAAGACCATGGTATTTGAAGTTCAACAATGTTGTCACTGCTAGTGGTTTCAAGGAGAATGTTGTTAATCAATGCATATATATGAGGATGAGTGCGAGCAGTTACATTTTTCTAGTATTATATGTTGGTGACATTTTGCTCCCATCCAAAGTCCATGTATGCTCAAGTTTGTACACGCCCTGATATAGCCTTTGTAGTTTGCGCGTTGGGTAGATACTTGAGTGATCCTAGACTGAGCCATTGGAAAGTGGCTAAGAATGGCATGAGATATCTTTAGGGTACCAAGGATTTTATGTTGACATATTGGTGATCTAACCTTGTTGATGTGGTTGGATTTTGTGATGTCGATCATGCAGGCTATGTGGACGATAAAAAGTCCACTTGTAGTTACATTTTCATGATGGTGAAATGAGCTATTTCGTGGAAAAAGTGTCAAGCAAACACTTATAGCTACTTCGTCAATGCATGCAGAAGTCATGGCATGTTATGAGGGTACTTGTCATGTAGCGTGGCTACGGAAATTCATTTCATCTTTGGGAGTTGTAGACTCCATTTCTAGGTTGTTGAAGATGTATTGTGACAATGCTGCAGCTATGTCTTTTTCCATTAACACTGGGAGCACTATTCGCTCCAAGCATATGGATATCAAGTTTTATTTTATTACAGAACAAGTTGCAGAATCCTTCATTACCATAGAACACATGCCTTCAGCCAACATGTTAGCGGATCCACTAAGGGTTTGCCTATTAGTGTGTTTCAAGAACATGTATCTCATATGGGATTGTTGAGATCTTAGACCTTTTTGTGTTAGTGGAAGCTAATTTTATGTTTGATTGTTTGTGATAAACATGTTGGTGTTTTTGTTTTGTAAGAATTGCTGGTAATTTACTTTATACATTACATGCACAATATACATATTTTGGTCACTATATTTACCATAATGCCTTGGTTGCATTTTTGCCTAGTTAAGTGGCAAATCAGTGAGAGATCTTCTATTTTTCTATCTCTATTGTTATTAAATACATTATTTTTGTTATGGTTGTTATCTTTTGTGAATATTGTATGCCTTGTTTGTTAAAATATTTATATTTTGTCGATATGATATTTTACGTTATTGTTTCGGCTTTGTGTTGATTGATAGAGATTCATTATACAATGTGATGTTTGCTTTGTTTTGTTTATACTTTCCAAGTGGGAGAATTGTTGGAAATAAATTATGTGGACTAGTATAAATACATCACTTCATTGTTAAACAACCATATATGTTTAAGCATGATAATGGTATTATTGTAGATCATAATGGGATGGTGCTATTTTTCTAAATAAATAGGTGGTCTCCTTGGAGACACACTACAAACAATGTGACCAGCCCATTGGGTTTACATACACTCAGTTGATCCAAACTCAAGGCCCAACAACCATATTAATTAATTTTTCTATATTTGGTATACATCTAAAATACACAACATATAGAGTGTGGTTGGGGTTTTGAAATACACAGAGTGTATTGAGAAGAGTTTTCTTGAGTGCAGTAGTGTGATGCTCCAAAAGAGATTATCTTAATCAAGTTGAAATTCTAATCCATTGGAGTTTTTTTTCACATTGAGAGATGACAATAACTCAAGGGTAAAGATGCAATGGTGGAGGTGTGTATTTACTAACTCATCTCTAAATTGTTGGTATACCTAGAAAACTAAATGCGTGTTATTTTGATGAGTTTGATTTATGTTGAATTCTCTTAATAATTTGTTGTTTGCACATCTAGTTTTACCAGGTACATCATCCTTCTCTTGAATCAAGCCAGATAGCAATTTGTTGGCAGTTGTGACCCCTTATAAAGTCAACCACACAATGTAAACGTGCATATATCAGACATCACGTGTTTGATATATCCCTGAATTCTCGGACACGCAGCATAAACGTGCGTGTTCAGGCACCCACGACTGGGATGGGTCGTGCGACCCATTATCCCCCTTACCTATTGATTAGCCCACACTTCATTTGTCAGGTATTAGGAATTAATCATGATTGTCACAGAAGTGACATGATGGGTAAGAAGGTGATGGGATGGCCCCCCTTGCCAACCCCCAGGTGCCCTCTCCTATAAATATGGAGACCCTGGAAGTTGCGAGGGGTTGGATTCTATGGTGTAAAGAAATACCCTGTAAAGATTACCAGAAAGATACTAATAATATTGGCTGGTGGAGTAGAAGGACTTTAACCTTCGAACCACCTATAAAGATATTCGTGTCACCATTTTATTTTAAGATCATTCGTCTGTTACGGTTCATTACTTAGCACTAATCCCACTATCTTATTCTATTAATTATCTGTTGGCAAAGAACCGCATCAACAGTTTGGTGCTTTCATTGAGAGCTTGTTAGATTGGTGCTATCGCAAATACCCAACCATGGTGTTCACTCACTGAAGACATGGTAACGAGGCGGAACAACGTGATGGGTAGGAGGCCCATCATGCCGCCATCTCCGATGATCAGAACCCTTAAGTTCAACAGCGGCCGGGCAAGCAACCAATAGGCCAAGATGACACTGGATGTTCGGCTCCCCGGCCACCTAATCCTAACCCAGATTTCTATACGGCGGTGAAAATGGAGAATGCACAGCTGAGGAGCCAGCTGGTGAAAGCTAACCAGCAGATTCAAGAGGTGTTGGCCCGACTACCCCCTCTTACAACCGATGCTAACCACAGAAAGAGGCAAGGCGAGACTCATAAGTCTCGCCGGGGTAATCGGTCCAGGCCTAGCTGGTCGATCAGACCCCCGACATCAAACTCTATCCCTACATTGCACCACTGGGAGACCACTTTTAAAGAACTACCTAGGGCCGAGCAACAGTACAGCCGATCGGTTCGAACTTCGACTCCAGGCTCACTTCCCCCCTCGAGTGCGCCCAGGAGGGCTCGAGGGAATTCACAAAGGAGATCTGGGGAGGGCTCATAGCGACAACCCATCCCAGCCAGCCGTCCTGCACCCCGCTCAGACCGCTGAGCGCAAGACCCGGAGGTTGGTAGAGCTGAGCGGCCCCGACCTAACCTAATCTGCCCTAACAGGACCAGGATTGCATCTCCGGTCAGGCATCCTCCTTCACCCATAAGATATCCATCTAATCCTCAGCCAGTCCGAGATATTCTAGCTCATGGGAGCAGTAGGAGAAATCCACCTTCCACAGGGCCTTCCCATCGTAGCAGGGCGCCCAGAGAAGTCCCGAATCCTAATCCCCAGAGGCAGGCTCCAAGCTTCTCAAATGGGAGCAATTGGACCGGAAGCCGCGAAGTGACCTTTCTGGCGGAGACCTGCGCCAACACTTGAGCTCAGCGCAGAGTCCTCAAGACGCCCCGAGGGACGACCTCCGAGATCGTCTAAACTCTCAAAGAGGAGACCCGGTGGGAAACGGCAGCCGTGCTTGCCAAAGGGAAGACCTGTCCGAGGTACTCGACAGCGGGAATGTCCCATATAACCTATCTCAAGATAGGAGGGACAATAACCCGCCAAATGTGTACAATGGATCCGGAGCTGTTGAACAGTCTTGGAACAACCAAGGAAATCAGGAAAAAACCCTTGAGCGCCTAGCTCAGATGGAGGAGCTGATGAGGAAGCTCCTATCAGAAAAAGAAAAAGACGAATATGATTCAGGGGACGAACTTGAGCTCTTCACCCCCAGCATAGCAGCAACAGCATATCCACCTGGATTCTGTATGCCGCACTTGTCCAAATTCAACGGAGACGGAGATCCGTCAGATCATGATGGCCCACAACATTGGCCCCGTGCTGAGATATTTAATATTTCCCTCCACCTTGACTGGGCCGGCCAGATAGTGGTTCAAACAGAGTAAAAAACAGTCAATCAGCTAGTGGAAAACTTTCTCTATTGACTTCAAGAAAGCATTCCGAGCTTCCCAGGCTGCCCGCGTCAAGGCCGACACCCTGGCAAACGTAAGGTAGAAACCCGACGAGCCTCTGAAGGCTTACCTGAGCAGATTCATGAACGTCGCTGCTCGGGCCAGAGACGCAGATGACAGCTCCAAGCTCATGGCTTTAAGGATTGGAATCCTCGTTGGGGGGGGGGGGGACTCTGGAATGAGATACAAAGGAAGGGAGTCGGCACTGTAAATGAATTCCTAAATAGGGCCTAGGGATGGATCAACCTGGAGGAGGTGCAAGCCTCAGCCGCAGGAACCTGCCAGGTCCCTGAACAGCCCGGTGGAGTGGGAGCGGAGGTCGTGACAACGACCCAGACCGTTACGCAGAATAACCAGTTTGGTGGAGGCAAGAGAAAGGGGAGTAGCGAGGGCAACCAGCACAGCCCAAAAAAGAACAAATCCGTAGAAAAATTTAAGCCGGTCTACGCGACTTATATGGAGCTCACCCACTCTAGGGAGAACATCTTCCTAGCAAATTCTGCTCACCTACCCTGGAAGAAGCTGGAGTCGTTAAAGCACCAGAAGGGAAAGCGAGACCCTTCCAGGTTTTGTCGGTTCCACAACAACATTGGTCACAATACCGATGACTGCAGGCACCTGAAGGATGAGATCGAAACTCTCATCAAAGCCAAACCTTTGGCTCAGTGTGCGTGGAATAGAGTTCCCGCAGGCCATCCAGCTCCGGAAGTCCCGGTCAGTCAGCCCGGGTCTCGGGTAGATCAGGACTTCCCTCCTCTCGTGATAGGAGGAGAGATCTCCATGATCTCTGGAGGTCCTCATTTGGCTGGCACGAGCAGAGGTTCCCAAAAGAGATACGTCAACGAACTTAAAGATCATAACGAAGTGGAGTTTGTCCCCGAGCAGCATCTACCAAAGCAGCAACGATTGGAGAGGCAACCAATCATATTTACTGAAGAAGATGCTAGCCACGTCCAGTTCCCTCATAACGACCCTCTGGTCGTAGCAGTGCAGCTCGCTAATCGGAGAGTTAGAAAGTGCTGGTTGATAATGGGAGCTCGGTAAACCTACTGTTCCGGTCCACGCTGGAGAAGATGGGTTTGTGTGTCACGGAGCTAAAAGCAACCTCCATGATGCTTTATGGATTCTCTGGAGAAGGATCGGCGGTAATAGGAACGATCGAGATGGTGATCACCTTGGGAGAGGGACCTCGGACATTCTCGAAACTCCTCGAGTTTGTGATCATCGATTGTCCCCCCGCATACAATGCCATTTTGGGTCAACCTACACTTATAGTGTTTGAAGCCGTTACCTCCATCCACCACCTTGCGCTGAAATTCCCCTCTTCCACGGGGATATGCACGGTCCGTGGCGATCAACTTGTTGCCAGGGAATGCTACAGCATTTCCATGAAGGGAAAAGTAAAACCCGGGCAGTTAACGATGACCGTCTAGAGTGGAAATGAGAAATCTCAGGAACCTTTACCTAATCCTGAGATTGAAAAACCTCAGAGTGCCAGAGGGGAAGATATCATCTTAAGTGATGATATCAACCCCAGGATAGGCGAGGATAAGTCCGAGCTCCAAGCTATTGAAGAGCTCGAGGAGGTAAATATCGATCCACAGAATCCCTCGCGGATGGTTAAGCTCGGGAAAAACCTCTGTGACGAAAGGAAGGCTGAGCTAATCAAGTTCCTACAGGAGAACCTGGACGTGTTCACATGGTCTCATGAGGACATGGTGGGAATCAGCCTGAGTATCATCTTGCACACCCTCCATTTGGATAAGAAAGTGCCAGCGAAATCCCAGAAACAGAGGCGCCTAGGAACAACCCGAGCTGAAGCCCTAGAAGAGGAAGTAGCCCGGCTCAAAAAGTGCGGCTTTATCCGCGAAGCTAAGTTCCCAGTCTGGGTCTCTAATCCTATGTTGGTTCCGAAGCCCAACGTGAAATACCGAACCTCGCATCGAACTCCGACAGGTGATACTTCTTTCTCCCTAGCTTTCGGGAGTGAGGCGGTCCTTCTTGTCGAGGTAAAGGTAGCCTCGCATAGAATCCAGGCATATGACCAGGACCGTAATCACGAACTGCTCTGCGCTTCCCTCGACCTAATTGATGAAAGACGAGAAGATTCACAGCTCCAGCTCGCGCATTATCAGCAAAAGATCACTCGTTATTTCAACTCAAAGGTCAGAAAACGTGCCTTTAGCATTGGCGACCTGGTCCTCAGGAGAATCTTCTTAGCCAGTAAAGATCCCAAAGACGGAGTATTGGGACCGAACTAGGAAGGGCCATATCAAATAATTGAGGTCATAAAGGAAGGAACATACAAGTTAGCTCAGCTTAATGGAAAAGCAGTCCCACGAACTTGGAACGCAATCCATCTGAAGAAATATTATTAGTGATACCCTTGTAAGGCTTAATCAGAAAGGCCATCTTTTGTTTACTAAGCAATGAGAATTAAATCTTTTTTCATTATTGTGTATATTTGTGGATGTAATCTCAAGTAACCATGAAAGACCCTTTCCTATTTACTTGGGGGGCATATGGTGCCTGGATACAACCAGGTCATCTTAAAGAATTAGAAGTTAATTCAAATTGATTGATCGTTGTTTTTCTTAAAAAGCACGAGATATTGATAAAGGATTTACGCGAACTAAGTCGTAACCTGGATACAACCGAGTCATCTTAAAGACTTAGAAGTTAATTCAAATTGATTGATCGTTGTTTTTCTTAAAAAGCACGAGATATTGATAAAGGATTAATGCGAACTAAGTAATATCTTGGATATAACCGGGTCATCTTAAAGACTTAGAAGTTAATTCAAATTAATTGATCGTTGTTTTTCTTAAAAAGCATGAGATATTGATAAAGGATTAACGCGAACTAAGTCGTATCCTGGATATAACCAGGTCATCCTAAAACTTGGCAGTTAATTCAAATTGATTGATCGGTGTTTTTCTTAAAAAGCACAAGATATTAATCAAGAATTAATGCGAACTAAGTTTTCAAATTAACGTCCTGGATGTAACCAGGTCCTAAAACTTAGAAGTTAATTCAAATTGATTGATCGTTGTTTTTCTTAAAAAGCACGAGATATTAATAAAAAATTAACGCGAACTAAGTTTTTAATTTAATGTCCAGGATACAACCAGGACTTATCTTAGAAGTTGGTTCAAAATTGATTAGCATGTTTTTTCCTAGAAAAGCATAAAAAGTCAATCACAGCACCAACAGAAACTAAGAGTATTAAAAGAGAAATGAGATTGAGGCAAAAGGATGTAAATCAATTAAGAATAAAGTTGATAAAACCAATTGTCTCGAGGTTAGAAAACCTCACAATACAAAGTTAAAAAAAAATGTTTGAATGGTAAAAAGAGAAGAGAAGTCCTAGGCCCCGCCAGGCTGCTCCGATGAGTTCACCACATTGCCCTCCTGCTCGGCGGCTGTGGAAGTCTCCCTGGTCTCGGAGGGCACCTCTTGCTGAATACGAGCTTTGAACTTCTCCATAAAGGACTCCCATGTGTCCACCCCCAGAAAGGAGAAGTCACCATCCGGGTTGAAGACCTAGCAGTGGTACAGCATAGCCTCCATGGAGGAGCTGGAAGCTACCCTTTCCATCGCCAAGGCGGCCTTGGCATCCTCGTCCTTGGCTTTCGCGGCGTCCAGCGCGGCCCGAGCGGGCCTGGCCTCCTCGAGCTCAGTCCTCGCAGCGGTTAGCGCGGCCTTGGTAGCCTCGGCCTCCTGCAGCTTAGGTCGAGATGCATCCAGCTCAGCCTACACGGTCGCCAGGGTATCCTTGGCATCCTGTTCCTGCTTTTGGCCAGTCTTAAGGGCGGGCAAAGCAATCTGATGCTTGCCCCTCATGTCCTCGAGCCTGGCCCTAGATCGGGATATGCTCCGGTGGAGAGCCAAGGCACCCTGCAAGACCAAGAGATAATAAGGCTGGGATTGAACCTAGCTAGCCGAGGGTCTGCAGTGGCCCTATCTAAGTCCCTAAACATATAGGGATTACCTTGCCCGGAGGGCCCTGCTACTGCTCCGGACCGGGCCCTCTCCACGTCTTTTTCTTGGGCGACCTCCAGCGCCCGCTTCCACCGAACGAGGGGCACCTCATCCTCTTCCGCTACTGCGGCCTCCTCCTCGGGGATGGGCACCATCTCGCGAGCTGGAGGAGGGCCCCATAGTCTCCTCAAGGCCAAAGTTTGGCCTGGAGAGATTAGCTTGCACGCCAGCATAGTCTCGTCGGACACGATCTGGTGATAGTCCTTTTCGCTGGGGGGCAGCCCCACCAATGTCTCGTATTGACCCCCAAGGGTCACGGACTTGGCCGTCCTCGCGAAAATGGCTGCATGATGGTTTCTAAGTCATGAACTAATAAAAGAAGCTAATCAGTAATCAACTTACGAGCTAAGAGTAAAAGATACTTACGAGGGCGGTTGAAATAGTGGTGTTTGCAGTTGCGAAACCCCTTGGACATAAAGAACTGTTCTTTAAAGTTGTTGGGGTGGCTGGGCAGCTCGATGACCGCAGCCAAATTTGGAAAACGGGTCAGATAGTAGAACCCATCGCCTCGCCCCCGCTGCTCCGGGCTGGCCTTGAGACAGAAGAAGTATAGGATATCTGCCAGGGTGGGGACCTCCCATTCCTGCTTCAGGAATAGGTATTTCAACCACGCTAACAAGCGATATGAGTTAGGGGGGAGCTGAAAAGGAGCCAGCTTCACGTAATTAAGAAAATCCGTGAAGTACTGGTCCAGCGGAAGGAAGGCCCCAGCCTTGAAGTGCTCATCGCTCCAGGCCGCGTACTCCTCGTCGAGCGGTGCGCAGCTCCACTCACCTTCAAGGGGAGGTCGGATGTTTAGAGTGCCCCTCCCAATCTCGATGTTGTGAGACGATCCTCTTGGCCTCGAAGAAGAGACGGGCCCCACCTCAAGCTCCTGCTCCACGGCTGGACCGAAAACGGGGATTGGAGAGTCCGTGACCACCTCCTTTCCTTTGGCTTGCTGAGAAGACGAGCTGCCAGCAGTCTTTTTGGGGGCGTGCTTCTTTGGTCCCATCTGGTCGCCTAACGAACAAAAGAAGAAAATTTAGAAAGGGCGACCTAAGCATAAGAAAGAATCTGACGCGAAGTGTTTCCTTTACACGGGCTGAGGTAATCTCAGCCCGTGGAGAGTGAGACCACGCAGTTCTATGAACACGCGCCTGTGCTCCCAACGGATCCTCGATTACTCGGAATCCGTGCGTCAGGAGGGTCAGGGTAAAAGTTTGCCTTGGAAGGAAAGTTTCAGTAGGCAAACAGTGCAAAACCGCCTATGAAGCGTGTCCCCTAAGCTACCCAGTTTTGCACCCTAAAAGCTGGTTATTTCAAACAGGCATACAAAAACTCTACCCATAAAATTTCCCCAGACAGTGTACCCTTTGAGTCGTACTCCTAAATGGCTTTTTCTACGGTCGATGCCCTAGAATAAAAACCTACGCATATCATACCCACAAAAAACCAGCAAAATACTGCATGCGGCTACAGAAACATTTACCTAAGCAACAGTGAAGAAGAAATTTAAAGCATGCACAAGCGGAGAACTTACATAATGTTTTGCTGTGTTGAGGTTGAAAGGGTCGTCTGGGTTGGAGTCTTGCTGAAATTGCTGGTGCCAAAGCCTCAAAGGAGCCCTCGTGCTTGAACTTCTGGAACGCTGGGAACAGTAACCGGAAGAAAGGGAGGGTTTTTTGAGACTGAGAAGATGAAGAAATGAGAAAACTTTCAAATAAACGAGTGGCCCATGCGAAAGGTGGCCACCCCTTTTATATACGTAAGACGCCAAATGAGGAGGGCTGTTGGATTGCATTGATGTAGGATACGAGGATCACTACTCGAAAGGTGAAATGACAACCGGGTACAGGCTAGGCCATTTAATGCGGTTCTCGGAAGACGTACCGTCACCAACCACGATGCTCCACGTATTCGACGCCTGCATAATGGGCCGGATGTGAAGAGTATATAAAGAAGCCTAAATGCCCCCACTGTGGCCCCAGGTGATGTCTTGTGCCACGAGCAGGGGCTTGGGGGGCAAATGTACGCCCTAATTATCCACTGGCTATTAGCAAGCAGAGAAATGGCATAATTATATATCAGCCACGTGGATGCCATGTACCCGGAGCTGCTGTTACCAGGTCCCACCCCTTTAGTTCGAGGTAACCAAAGGCTTACTAAGGTTACTAAGGAGTCGGGTCAGAAGTATGGACACCGCGGGATAAGAAGACATCCAGCTTGAGGTACGAGCTTGAGTTGGCAGCTATGACCCCTTATAAAGTCAACCACGCAATGTAAATGTGCATATATCAGACATCACGTGTCTGATATATCCCTGAATTCTTGGACACGCAGCATAAACGTGCGTGTTCAGGCACCCACGACTGGGATGGGCCGTTCGGCCAATTATCCCCCTTACCTATTGATTAGACCACACTTCATTTGTCAGGTATTAGGAGTTAATCATGAATGTCACAGAAGTGACATGATGGGTAAGAAGGTCACGGGATGGCCCCCCTTGCCAACCCCCAGGTGCCCTCTCCTATAAATATGGAGACCCTGGAAGTTGCGAGGGGTTGGATTCTATGGTGTAAAGAAATACCCTGTAAAGAATACCAAAAAGATACCAATAATATTGGCTGGTGGAGTAGAAGGATTTTAACCTTCGAACCACCTTAAAAGATATTCGTGTCACCATTTTATTTTAAGATCATTCGTCTGTTACGGTTCATTACTTAGCACTAATCCCACTCTCTTATTCTATTAATTATCTATTGTTGAAGGACCGCGTCAACAAAGTTAACCTTAGATGACCGATGGCGAGCGAATTCCCAATAGCAAGACTGGTGTGAATATATGGGGGTCGTATAGCGGTGTGTTATTTTCTTGGGAAATTATGAACTTTATGATTTAATGTTGCCTAGTTTTTATTTTATTTTATTGTCAAGACTATTATTTATTTTTCCTAAATCCGTGTTATATTTATTTTAAATTATTAAAAAAGAAGGCAACACTTTTTACGATTTATTACGTGAATTTTTTAACATCTTTATTTTCGACAATTATAGCTAAAATTTAGGGTGTTACACAATCTCCCACAAAATAAGGTATTAATCTTTTCAAGGAAAAGATGACAACCATATTTCAAAATTTAAATTAAAAATTCAAAATTCCAATTGGTGATCATCATTATCATCATCTTTTAAAATTCAATAAATCAAAAACTATTTTTGACTTACCAATTTTATTTTCTCCCACTAAAATAAAATAATTAATTTAAAAAATTAATTAATTAATTAATTTATATATGTATATATGAAATTCAAAATTTATATATTTTTGAAATTAATAATTAATTCTAAATTAATTATTCAACCTCAATTATCATATAATTACATACTTGACCCAAAGAATAAAAGTCTTCTTGAATTCCCAAATTATAGTTATACCCTTGTATCGACTCTTACATTACATTCTTATCAAATTCTCAAATTACATGGTTGATAGAGCCACCATGGGGACTTGTGGACCTATAATATCAAGCTCCAATAAATATTGCATTATTAATCAAAGCTCTTTGATTAAATTGTCATTTTTATTAATCTCATGATTACTCCACTATAAATATGAGATTGAACTCTTGATAATTATATACATATATTTACTGAGCACTTTCTTAAAGAATAAAGTTTCCATTAATATAATCATTACACACGGCGTTAATCCTACACTAAAGGTTCATAATTAAAAGGGAATAAAATTAGAGTACTATTGACTTTACTAGTGAATGTTGTGTCACAACAAGTTTGCGACGTGAGTGCTCATAACCTTTTTAGTTCCAAAAGTCAACCCAATAGGGAACCATTATTCAATATAAGAAGGTATAGATTCCATATCTGTTAAACTGCGTCCCCGACCATATACATCATTGAGTCCCCAAAATAATTGTTCTTAGCCTGATCATTCTGACAAACCTTAATGAATGAATCAAAGGATAATATGACATATATAGGAGTTCATAGTAACTTCAAGATTAAAATCATCGTGTATATGATCATCGTTTGATGTGTTTGATTAATACTATAAAACTGTGTTTAAGCAAGTATTAACAAAGCACATCTGGTGTAGTTCTACATACTCTTAGCATGTAAAGTACCTCCACTAAAGTGTCCTACTACACTAGTAACCCGGATCTAGGTCACATATATTCATAATACTAGTGAACCGTACTAGCAGTAATTAATCTAAATATTCTATAACATTATTTTACTGCGAACAATTTAAGTTTATTATCTTAATCTAGATCTTCCCATACTAATATGAGATTAAGACCACATAGATAAACTTTGGAATTTTTTTATATTTGTTGTACCCTAACTTTAGCACGAGTTCACTTACTCAGCTCGGGTATAGCTGGTAGGTAAATACATGGAAATATAACCAAGTAGAATATCTGGTTATTAACCATGTGAGCATCTCGAGACTCGAAATGGTCAAATCAAGTATTAGGCATCCTAGACTCATGACAAGCCCGGAGTCAGATAGTTGTCAAGCTTGATCTCGTATGAGATATTCAGCTAGTGAGGACCCAAATATAATGCATACTAAAGGATCCCAAGAGACTCGGGGATTCTTTATATGTTCATTAATGACCAGGCTGCATCATATTTATATCATTTATTACCCAAGATCGCAGGAACGTGTTTATTATGTTATCTGATCATATCCCAATATAAATGGGAATGATCTGTATTAATTATATACCATATGTGTAATTACGTGTTTTGTTTACATGGTGATCCAAGCCTGTCCATGGAATTCCACTATAAATACTGGGAATATTGGACAGGAAAATAGACCATTATTCAGTACTACCGAAACTCTGCCAAAATAAAAAGAGAAACAATAATAATATTGACTCGTGGACTAGGTGGATTTTGACCACTGAACCACGTAAAAGATCGGTGCTTTTGAGTGAGTTCCAGATATTTCATTAATTTGTCCTTTTTATATCTCAATTTCTCGTTGGCGAAAAATTGCATCAACAGTTTGGTGCTTTCATTGAGAGCGAATTAGTGCTACACAAATCCCAATCCATTTTCCGTCATGGTGGTCACTCGCTCAATGCACGATAATGAGACAGAACAGCCTATTGAGCAAGAGGCCCATCATTCCGACGTTCCCGATGAATGGGGACCAGATGTTCAACAACGTCTGAGAAAGCAACCGACAGATCAGGGCGATACCAGGAGTTTGGCGCCATTATCGGAAAATCCTGATCTAGGCTATGTGACTACCATCGAAATGGAAAACATGCAGCTGAGGAGCCATCTCGCTAGGGTAAACAAGAAGATTGAGGAGGCTTTGGCTTGTTTACCCCTCTTGCAACAGACGTTAATGTCGGAAAGAGGCGAAGTGGGTCTCATAAGTCCCACGAGAATAATCAATCCAAACCAAATCGATCTATCAGGATCGTCATTCCAAATTTTGTGTCTGCGGGGCAAGAACTCTAGAATACTCGGCCTAGTGACCATCATAGGGGTCGTCAACATGTCAGTCGGTCAGTCAGGATTGGAACCCCAAGCTCGGTGCCTTCTTCACAAGCTCCCGGGAATGTCCATGACAATCTTGGAGGAGGGGTTGGGACAGGCTCGCGAAGGCATAATGTTCCAACAAATCCTTCTGTGCCACGATTGGATCACCAGAAACTTAGATCTAGGGACGTTGGAATAGAATATACATAGGCTAATCTAGTCCGTCCTGATGGAACAACGATAGTCTCACCAATAAGGTATCCTCTGTCACTTGTAAGACATCTGACACCACCTTGTCCTCAACGAGATATTCCAGCTTATGGGGATAGCAAAAGAAATCATCCCCCAATTCGTGAATACCTCCGCTCCATGAACATGTGTTGGCAATACAGGCCCTCAAGCTATAAGCTTGGCAAACGGAAGTTACTGGACCAAAAGTCATCGTAGCAGCAGGTCCGAGAGTGACCTAAGAAATCACTTAAGTTCAGCGCAAAGCCCTTGGTATGACCCACAACCCGACTTACGCGATCATCTGAACATGCAGAGAAGGTATCCAGCTCGGCATGAAGGTGTTAGCTATACTTGACATGAAGGAGGTTTGTCCATAGTACGCGACAATGGGAATGCCCCACCAAACTAAGCTAAATCTTGGAGGGACAATAACCTATAAAACGCGTACAATAGGAGAGGAGCTGTTGAACAGGCCCTAGTTAACCTAGGGACTAGGGACCGAACCCTTGAGAGACTAGCTCTAATGGAAGAGAAAATGAAAAGACTTTTATCATGAAAAGAAAAGGATGATTGTGACTCAGACGAGGAGCTCGAGCCTTTCGCTCCAAACATTGTAGCGACAGCATATCCTATGGGTTTTAGGATGCCCCACATGTCAAAATTTGATGGAAATGGAGATCCGTCCGATCACCTCGGAATGTTTAACACCATGATGATGGCCCACAATGTTGAGCTCGATCTAAGGTGTATCATTTTCCCTGCAACTCTAGTCGAACCTACCAGGCAGTGGTTTAAGCAATACAAGAGGTATTCCATAAGCTCGTGGAAGAAATTTTCTTCCGATTTCAAAAAAGCATTTTGAGCTTCATAGGCAGCTCGGGTTGAGGCTAATTCTTTGGCCCACGTGAAGCAGTAACCTGGCAAGACACTGAAGGCATATCTAAGCAGATTTTCCAACGTTGCTGCACGAGCTAGGGATGCTGATGACAGTTCCAAGCTCATGGCATTGAGGACGGGAATTCTTCTCGGGGGCGACTTATGGCAGGAACTCCAAAGAAAAGGAGTTAAGAGCATAGACGAATTCTTGGCCCGAGCTCAAGAGTGGATAAACCTGGAGGAGGCATGAGATTCTGTCGCAGGAACCAACCAGACCCCTGTCCAACCAATTGGAGCGGTAACGGATGTTGCCGCTTTGGCTCAAACCGTTGCCCAAAATTACCAAGGGCGGAATAACAAAAGGAAGGGGAATGGTGAGGGCAACCAGAGCGTGAAGAAGAAAAATAAGTCTGGGGAAAATTCAAACTTTTCTACGCTACTTATACTGACCCAACGAACACCCATGGAAGAAGAGAGATTCCTCAAAATTCTGCCGATTCCATAACGGCATCGGTAATAACACTGATGACTATCAGCAATTGAAGGATGAAATCAAAACTCTCATCAGAGCTGGACCGTTGGTCCAATATGCCCGAAATCGGATAGTCCCTAATCATTCCACTAGGCAGAACCCTCAATCAGTCCTTGAAGCTATGATAGGACAAACCGGAGCACAGGCAAATCAAGTCAAACCCCCTCCGATAGTAGGGGAGATATAACCACTATTGCAGGAGGACCACATTTGGCGGGCACGAGCAGTGGGGTCCAAAAGAGGTACATTAACAAGTTGAAGGCTCATAACGGGGTGGAGTTCATCTCGAAGAAACGATTATCGAAACAACAGCGATTGAAAAAGCAACCAATAATTTTCATGGAAGAGGAAGCTAGCCATGTCCAATTCCCACATAATGATCTGCTGGTGATAATCATTCAGCTCGCCAACTAAAGGGTTTGAAGCAAACTAGTGGATAACGGAAGCTCTGTAATCGAATTTTCAGGTCCACCTTGGAAAAAATGGGGTTATCCGTAAATTATTTGAAGGCGACCCCAATGACTCTGTACAGGTTTTTGGATGAAGGGTCAGCAGCCATCGGGACAATCAGACTGGTGGTTACATTGGGAGAAGAATGATGAACTGTTTCCAAAGTACTCGAGTTTGTGGCAATTGATTTTCTGGTCGCATGCAATGCGATTTTGGGCCGACCTGCACTAATGCCATTTGAAGCCATAACCTTTATCTGCCACCTTGTAGTGAAATTCCCCTCAGCTACGGGGATATGTATAGTCAGAGGCGATCAGATCGCTGCTAAGGAATGCTATAGCATTTCTGTGACGGGAAAATCAGAACTCGGGCATCAAGCGATGGTCATAAATGACAAAGGTGAGGAATAATCCCAGGATGTGGAAGTAGAAGTCACTCATGGGACGGAAGAACCTGAGCAGGAAAAGGATAGTGAGGGTGCCAAATGCGATGACATTGACCCGCGGGTCGGCGAAGACAGATCAGAGCTAAAATCCATAGAAGAGCCCGAGGAAGTAAACATCGATCCCAAGGAATCTTTAAGAGTCGTGAAGATTGGAAAGATTCTTGATGACAAAAGAAAGGCGGAGCTGGTCGATGTTTTATAGAAAAACCTGGACATCTTCACTTGGTCGCATGAGGATATGGTGGGAATCAATCTGAATATAATAATGTACACTTTAAATTTGGACAAGAATGTGACTGCAAAATCCCAAAAACAGAGACTTTTGGGAACGACCCAAGATGAAGCCCTTGAGGAAGAAGTAGCTCGATTATTGAAATGCGGGTTATCCGATACGCAAAATACTCGATCTGGGTAGCCAATCCCGGGCTAGTCCTGAAGCCAGACGGGAAGTGGAGAACCTGTATTGACTTCTTCGACCTAAACAAAGCTTGTCCCAAGGAGTGTTTCCCACTGCCAAGGATCGACCAGTTGGTAGATGCCATGGTAGGTCACGAGCTCATGTCTTTCATGGACGCGTACTCTGGATATAACTAGATCATGATGAACCCTACAGACAAGGAGCATACTAGTTTCATGACAGCACTGTGCTAGTTCGAGAAGAAGACCGTGCTAAAAAACAAGTGTATTAAGTAAGCTAGAGGCTTCTCGGAGTTGAGTCACGATATCAACTGATAGAAAAGCTAGCATTCTGTCTAATATTGGCTTCCAGAAAGATCTGGACATACTTCCAGTCCCATTCTATCAACTTCTTAACTGACCAACCTTTAAGGCAGGTTTTGCAAAAGCCTGAAACATTGGGATGTCTTTTAAAATAGGTCATCGAACTCAGCAAGTTCGAGATACTGTACAGGCCATGGACTTCAATCAAGAGTCATGCCCTTGCTGATTTTATGGTTGAATGCACCAGCTTTCAGGACGAGCTCATAGGAGAGTCGGTGCAGGAATTATGGAAAATCTTCGTTGATGGATCATCAAACAAGAACGGATCAGGAGCGGGGATCATCTTAATCTCGAAAGAAGGGCACAGGTTCCATACAACTCTACAATTTGGATTTGAGGCATCCAATAACAAAGGAGAATATGAAGCCTTGTTGGCAGGAGTAAGGGTGGCAAGAGAGCTGAAGGCGAAAGCCGTCCAGTGCTATAGTGATTCCCAGCTCGTGGTGAATCAAGTATTGGGAGAATACCAAGCATGAGGTATCAAGATGGCGGCCTACCTAGCTAAGGTAAAGGGGTAACTTTCTGAATTTGAGTATAGCTCTATTGAACATATACCCCACGAGCAGAATTCTAACGCTGACGCTTTGGCACGACTTGCTACCACTAAAGAGGCTGAAACATTAAATGTAGTGCCAGTGGAGTTCTTGGAGAGCCGATGTGTAACAGGAGAAGAAATGGAGGTCAGAATGATTGACGTAAGACCAACCTAGATGACTCCTATAATGGCGTATCTCGCAACTAGAAAGTTACCTGATGACAGGAAAGACGCGAGAAAAATACTCTATCAAGCCCCAAGGTACGTAATAGTCGACGGGACCTTATATCGGCATGTCCATTCGTTGCCTCTCCTGCGATGTTTTCTGCCCGAGGAAGCAAAAACCATTTTGCAAGAAATACACGAAGGTTTTTGTGGATATCATGCTGGGGGGCAAAACCTAGTACCGAAGGTACTGAGACAGGGCTATTTTTTGCCAACTTTAATGAAAGATTTGATCTTGTATGTCCAGAAGTGTGACAAATTCCTGTGTTTCTCCATAGTTTCCTAAGCTGCCCTAGTCGAGCTAACAATGATCACCTCCCAGTGGCCATTTGCAGCATGGGGAATTTATCTGATAGGTTCCCTACCAATGGGAAAAGGAGGAGTTCGATATGCGGTAGTGGCAATCGATTATTTCACGAAGTGGGTAGAAGCAGAACCTCTAGAAACCATCACTTTAAAGAAAGTCTTGAATTTTGTGGAAAAAAGTATCATTTGTCGATTTGGACTCCCTAAGAAGATCGTGTCAGATAATGGGACACAGTTCAACGGTGATCTCTTCACAAACTTTTGTGAAAGATACGACATAACAAAGAGTTTCTCATCAGTAGCATACCCATAAGCCAACGGGCAGGTCGACGCTATGAATAAGACCCTTAAGGCAAGCCTGAAGAAGAGGTTGGATGAAGCCAAAGGATTATGACCTGAACAGCTCCCGCAAGTACTCTCGGCCTACTGAACTTCTCACAGAACCTTCACGTGGCTCACTCCTTTTTCCCTCACTTTCGGAAGCGAGGCCATGATTCCAATTGAAGCAATTGTAACTACTCACAGGCAAAGGATGTTTGATCAAGAATAGAATAATAGGCTACTTAACACATCTCTCAATCTGATCAAAGAAAAGCGAGACGAATCATAATGACAGCTCGCCCAGTATCAACAAAAGATCACTCGCTATTTCAATTTAAATGTTAAGGGGCGTAGACTGGGATTAGGCAACCTAGTTCTCCGAAGGGTCTTTTTGGCGAATAAAGATCCTAAGGATGGTGTGTTGGGCCCAAATTGGGAAGGACCATACCAGATTATAGAGGTCTTACGTGAGGGAACTTTTAAGCTAGCTCGATTGAATGGGGGAAGTAGTCCCACGGACTTAGAATGCTCTTCACTTTAAAAAGGATTATCAATAGTACTAAATGTAAGGTCGTTTCAATTAAATAACAGATGGATTATTAAATTATTAATGGCTCATGTTCTCATAATTGTAAAAGCATCCAAGAAAGTTTATACATTCTGGTTGTTTGGGGGCACATAACCGAGGTCGGTGAGTTTTTTTTTATTAAATTAAGCATACTCGGATAAGATTAAAATTTTAGAAGCTTGGAAAATTTGATTATTCAATGGCTTTTTAAAGCTCGAGTTTTCAATAAACCTAGCATAAACTAAGCTTTAATTCTTCTAAAACCCTGGATATAACCAGGTCCGAAACATAGAAGCTGAAAAAATTGATTATTCAAAGGCTTTTTAAAGCTTTAGTTTTCAATTAACCTAGTGCAGAATAAGTTTAAGTCATCTAAAACCCTAGATATAACTAGATCTGGGACCTGATTCTCAATAGGTATAACGCTATTAAGCTTATTAAAAACCCTGGACATAATCAGGTCCAAGGCCTGATTCTTAACAGGTACGATGTAAATAAGCGAGCAGAACCTTGGATACACCCAAGATTGAAATAATCTACCTCGATCTAAAGATGATTCTTAAGATTTTGAATGTGCAAAAGTCTGAGAATTCATAAACATGAGAATAGTAAAGAAGACAAATAGATTACAAGTCAGATGTATATTCAAAAGAAATCCTTAAGCTGAGCTTGAAGGAAATTGTATTTTATCCCAAGGGATTGTTGGACAATGATTACAAAAGAAAATTATAAATGATATCATTGGGCTCCGTTAGCTCGCCCCGCCGAAGTTACCTCCTCACCATCTTCCTCTGCTGCTCTGGAAGCCTCACCAGTTTTCAAGGGTTCTTGCAAAAGTCGAGCTTTGAATTTAACAAGGTACGAATCCCACAGCCCCGGCTCCATGAAGGAGAAGTTCCAGTTCTATTTGAAAGCCCATCAATGGTAAAGAATCTCCTCCATGGTTGATGATGACAATGCCGCTTCCTCCTTGGCTTTATCTTCAGCCTTGAGTAGCTTCGCTTTGAGCTCACCATTCTCGGCCTGAAGCTATTTTACACGGAAACTTGCCTCTATGACCTGAGCTTGGGAGGCGGACAATGCGGTATTCGTGGATTGCTCGCCTTCTTGGGAAAAGATAAGAGCAGCCTTAGTAGCATGCTCATTCTTCAGAGCAACTATCAAGGCTACTTTGGCAGCATGCTCACTTTCCTAAGCAATATTCAGGGTGACCTTGGCAGTGGCCAGCTTGGCTCAGATCTCTTTGTTTCTGGCCTTAGCACGAGCTATGCTTCGGTATTGGGTCAGGACGGACTACAAAATAACACAAGTTAAAAAAAAAAGAGGAAGAACACATAGTATACAAAAAAGAATCATACGTGGGAGAAGGACTCACGGTGAGGTTCATCCCCATTCCAGATTCAAGGACATCCTCTGAGTTACGCTTCTCTATGGCCCTCAGAACCCTCGGACTGGATTTATATGCGTGGCCCACCATGTGACTTGTGGTCTCATACACTATACCCTGAAAGGCCTCGGGGATCTTTTCCAGGTCCTGTGGCTCAATCGGCATTTGGACGATGGGGGCCTCGGCTTGAATTACTTGGGGAGGGAGAGGCATGTGTTGAGGGGGAGGAGGAGGAACTTGCCCAACGGTGACAGTAGTCACCGGAGCTAGCTCACGAGCGAAGCTCGTGTCTTTAACCTTACAAGGGAATTTCGTAGTATCCTCCGTTTTAGGGGTGGCCTTCTTCGTCACCTTGGGCCCTTCACAACGGGGCCCCTGTTCCAGACCTTCTACCCTAAAAGGCAGTCCTTAGGTCGAGAGCTCCTGTCAATTCCATCTCTTCACCTGAAAAGAACAAAAGGGAGTTAATTCAAAAAAGTAATGTTTCAAAGATATAAAAAAAAAAGGGGGAAATAAAGATCCTACCCTCCGGGCTGGGGGAGGAATCTATTACGACCAGCTCGAGTGTATGAACCGAGCTAAGAACAACCTTAAGCTCTAGGATTAACAGAGGGGAGGGGCAGTCTAATGCTACAATTTCTTGGATCCTAGGGCATTTGGGTCTCTCCTCGGGGCTGGATTCCTCTGCATATTGCCTAAACCCAGGAGCAAATGCTCTCTGGACCAGAGAAGGCCAAGTCCTATGGTTGGTTTTGTATTTCTTCAAAGATAGAAGATCTAAAGTTAGCCGTGTTATCAACTACAATGGTGCCTCTGGGATAGTTGTGGTCGAAGCGTACCACCAAGTGATCCACGCATTGGAAGAGTGTTACATTTAGGTCCGGATTGGTGGGATGGCGGCTAATGAGCTTGTTAGGGATAAAACGTATTAACCTAAAGCTAGCAGGGGCCCTATCTAACTCTCTAAATAGGTATGGATTTCATTGGCCAGAGGGGCCGATTTCTGCCCCTGACGCAGCTCGATCAGGATTGGGAAATTGATCAGCTTTGGGAGCCTGCCTTTTTCGCACAACAGGAACCTCGTCCTCTTCCTCATTAGTGTCCTTAGCAGTTGGCAAAGCTTCTTGAGAAGAGGGACGTTCGAGGATAACTGGGAGCGGAGCTCGGGTTCTCAGGGCTAGTGTTTGACCCTCGCTGATCAAATTACATGCCAGCATCGTGACATCATTCACAACCTGGCGATAATTTCCCCAGGGGAAAGATTGGACAGTTTCTCATACTGACCCTCGAGGGTCACATATTTTCCCATCCTTGCAAATATGGCTGCACGAGGAACAAACTCAGTCAAAGCCTGAAAAAAAGAATATTTTCTAAAGGGACAAAGTTCACGTACTGGGATTGCAAAGATAGAGGACTTACGAGGACGATTGAAGTAACGATGTTCGCCGTCCTTGAACCCATTCGACATAAAGAACAAGTCTTTATAATCGTTTCGATGGCTGGGGAGCTCGATGATGGAGGTGGAATTTGGAAACCACACAAGGTAGTACAACCCATCACCTCGCCCTTTCTGGTCGGGGCTCGCTTTGAGACAGAAGAAATGTAAAATATCTGCTAGAGTGGGACGTCCCACTCATGCTTCAAAAACAAATATTTTAGCCCAGCCAGAAGTCTGTAGGAATTCGGGGGGAGCTGCAAGGGAGCCAACTTGACATAGTTTAAAAAGTTTACGAAATATTTGTCCAGGGGAAGAAAAGCACCAGCCTTTAGGTGCTCATCACTCCAAGCCCCATAATCTTCTTGAAAGGGGGCACAAATTTTCTCTCCTTCAAAGGCAGGTCATGCGAGGAGGCCGCCAGTTCCTAGCTCGATGGTATTGTTAGGAAAAAATAGATTGCCTCAATGGAAATAGGTAAGAATATTACAACTCTAGGCAATATATTACAAATAAATATTTATTGATTAAAAAGAGTGTTACAACTCTATAATTGAAAATACAAATAAATATAGAGAAAGAAGAAGAAGAGTATTGAAATAGAAAATACAACTTTTGACAAAAAGATACAAATAAACTTGAGGTAATAAAAAGAAAGATGCAGATGAGATTACAACTCTTAAGCAAAAATACAAGTAAATATAACAAGAATGATAAGAAGAAAAACAATAGAAGAAAATAAAAACAAGAACAAAATAATAAGATACTCTCACTCACACAACCAAAGTAAAGAGTGTTGGGGATCACCAACTTGAACAAGGTTTGAAACCTTTGTCCAAAAGCTTATTTCCTCCTAACTCAAGCACTAAGGGATCTCTCTCAGATTTTGGAAATGCTTTCTGGAATTATCAAGCCTCAAGGTGTTTCTAGCCAAGTGCTTTAGTGGATAGAAATGTTGTGTCTTTCAAGTGATCTATAGGCTCTTATTTATAGAGTTTAGAGACACCCTTTGAATTTCAAATTCCACCAACCCCCAAGGCTGTTACCAATGTTTAATTGGATTAATATGGAATTAAAATTGAGATTTGGGAGTTATTTGGGATTTTGGAATCGTTCAACACTTTTTAAAAAACTGAAAAAATGGCCTGAAATGCACTTGTGGCCGCGGTCAGGGACATCAGTGGCCGCAACCACAGGCCAGTTTCAGCACTTGAAAATGTGTTGTTCTTCCAAACTGTTCCAAACCCTCCCAAATGATTTTGTAACCCCCAAAACACATTATTGGGGTTAAAATCATATCTCTAACAGCCATTTCTCAAATGGCTTTATGAAATTCATCTCAATATTGTGTAACACCAAATTTACACAATAAAGGGTAATATTTGGAAGTTACAAATTTGTAACACCAAATTTGTTACATTATTTGGATATGTCTCATATATCTAAATGTTGTAACTCTCTATTATATGTTACAATATGTGACACTCTTTGTCACATTTTTTTAATCTAAAACATTATATTATTATATAATATAATATTACATTATATTATAGAATAATATAACATTCCCTTACTAGATTAAATAGTTATATATTATAACACTTATTTAATCAATCATTATATTTTCAAATATAACATATCCCCCACTTGATTAAATAAGAACTCTCTCTTATAGGAGTCATTGCATTAGTGCATAAAGCAAAGTGTTTTTCAACTTGAACTTTACGATAGTGTAATTATCACAAAATTTGTCGAAAATTTGGTTACACTAGGCATTGAACCATCTTTTCATGATAACAAATCGGTGATAACACAAACACCCTTGCGATGTTCATTTGAGACCTCTATGTCTCACTTTGCACCGTTAATGGCCATGTGCACTTTCCATTCATGGACGTTCTTGAGAACACTCCTAATTCTCATGAGAGGCGGCACCACCCCTAGGTCCATATAGGTAGAATTCTTACAGTATTTTGTTACCAAAAATACTTGTCTTTACAAGACTGAATTCTATTAAAAAACCTTTCGGTTTTAACCCTCAACTTGGTAACACACAAGTACTCAATATCTCAGATGAGACTTGTTTTGAGTACAACTAATATTCACTTGATTGACTTGTTGTTACCTATTGAACCTAACACTTATTGAATAACTAGTGTTAAGATAGGTTACCATCAATCGTGAATCTCTTTAGGGAGTTTAAGTCCCATCCCTCGAGATGATGCAGCCATTAAATCCCTCGTTAGTGGCTTAGTGAAAGGATCCGCGATATTTTCACTTGTTCTCACATAAGATATTGAGATGACTCCTCTTTGAATCAATTTTCTTACGTATCCATGTCTTAGACTAATATTTCTAGACTTCCCATTGTAAACTCCGCTATATGCCCTAGCCAATGTCGCTTGGCTATCACAATGTATCGATATAGTAGATACATTCTCTTTGATTAGGGGAATCTCCATCAACAGATCCCTTAATCATTCGACCTCTTTGCCAGTAGCAGCTAGAGCTATGAACTCTGCTTCCATAGTGGAATGAGATATACAGGTTTTTTTTCTTGGAACTCCAAGAAATTACACCTCCACCAAGTGTAAATACCCAACCAGTTGTTGACAAGTTGTCCCCAAGATTGGATATCCAACTTGCATCTTTATATCCTTCTAAAATCGAAGGAAATTTGGAGTAGTGAAGGCTTAATCCTTTGGTTTTCTTGAGATAACCTAGGACTCTTCCAATTGCCTTCCAGTGATCCACACTTGGATTACTTGTAAACCTACTAAGTTTACTTACCAAAAATGCTATATCAGGTCTAGTGCATTGGGCAGCGTACATTAGACTCCCTATAGCACTAGCGTACTCCAATTGAGCCACCACTCTTCCTTCATTCTTCTCTAGTTTTACACTATGATCGAATGGAGTATTGGCATCTTTAACCTTGAGATGGTTAAATTTGTTCAATACTTTCTCAACATAGTGGGCTTGCCCTAATGCGAAACCCTCACTATGTTTCTTTACTTTGATACCAAGTATGGTGTTAACTTCTTCAAGATCTTTCATCTTGAAGGTTGATGATAGAAACCTCTTCGTTTCTTCTATCCCTTTCATGCTATTACATAGAATAAGCATGTCATCCACATATAAGCAAAGAATTATCACATATCCCTTACTAGTTTTTGAATACAAACATTTGTCTCCCTTGTTATGTCTAAACCCATTAGACATGATGGCTTGATCAAATTTCTCATGCCATTGCTTAGGTGCTTGTTTCAATCCATATAAGGATTTTACAAGTCTACATACTTTATGTTCATATTTTGGTAGGACAAACCCTTCAAGTTGTTCCATATAGACCTCCTCATTGAGGTCACCATTAAGGAATGTCGTTTTGACATCCATTTGATGAACATGCAAGTTTTGTATAGAAGCTAATGCGAACAAAATTCTTATAGAAGTTGTTCTTGCAACAGGCACATAGGTATCGAAATAATCGATACCCTCTTTTTGCCTAAACCCTTTAGCTACTAATCTAGCTTTAAAGGTTTGGATATTGCCATTAGTGTGGTATTTTCTCCTAAATACCCACTTACACCCAATTGGCTTAGACCTTGATGGGAGGTATACCAATTCCCAAGTGTTATTGGAAAGAATGGAATCCATCTCATCATTGATGGCTTCTTTCCAAAATGCACTATCTCTCGATTGCATAGCTTCTCTATAAGTCTTAGGATCATCCTCAATGAGAAGTACAATAAGAATTTTCCTAATAACTTCCTCTCTATTTCCTTCTACCATGTAGAATGAAATTCGTTGAGAATCTATCTCATCCACTGCTAGACTTTTATGATTTTTAAGCCTTTAACTTCTTCTAGGTTCAAAGGATCGCTTTACATCCTTCTAAGAATTCTCCTCTTGAGAATCAACTTTGGATGTAGAAGCTTGAGAATTGTTCTCATATAACAAATTCTCCTTTAGAGATGTTGAAGCTTGAGAATTTTTGTCACATAACATATTCTCAAAAAATTCAACATCTCTAGATTCAATCACAATATTAGACTCTAAGTCTAATAGCCTATAAGCTTTACTATTGTTGGCATAACCAACAAAAGTACACTTTATGGCTCTTGAACCTAACTTTGTTCTATTAGGTTCGTTTTTCTTGCAATATGCAAGACACCCCCACACTTTGAAGTACCCTATGTTGGGTTTTCTTCCTTTCCATAGCTCATATGGAGATATCTCATTTTTCTTCATCGGTATTCGATTAAGAATGTGACAAGCGGTTAAAAGCGCTTCACCCCATAATTTGAAGTTCAACTTAGAAAACACCAACATAGAATTTGCCATCTCTAGATAAGTCCTATTTTTCCTTTTGGCAACACCATTGTGTTGTGGTGTATAAGGTGCAGTGCACTCATGAATTATACCATTTTCTTCACAAAATGTATTGAATTCATTAGAGAAGTACTCTCCTCCTCTATCACTTCTTAACACCTTATGCTTTTAATTTAGTTGATTTTCAACTTCTAATTTATACAATTTAAAAGCATCAAAAGTTTCATCTTTATGCTTTAAAAGAAACACATAGGTATATCTACTAAAATCATCTATAAAAGTAAGAAAATACCTTTTACCACCTCTAGTTAAAACACCATTTAATTCACAAAGATCCCTATGGATTAAATCTAGTAAATTAGATGATCTTTCTACACTAGGAAATGGTTTCTTAATCATTTTCGCCTTAACACATGTTTCACATTTACCATAGTTTTTAATATTGCATGCAATCATACCACATTTTACTACTCTTTTCATGGTTGAAAAACCTATATGCGATAGTCTAAGATGCCACAAAAATAAAGAATCATACTCAACAATATAGGCGGAATTAACATTTTTATTAATAACATTGAAAGTTACATCATTGTTTCACAATATAACCATACCCTCACAAGAGTACCCCTTTCCCAAAAATACATTTAATTTGGTAAGTATAAGTTTACCGGACTCAAAAATAGCTTTAATGCCAGGCTTGCCAAGCAAATCACCACTTACCAAGTTTCCACTCATTTTGGGAACATAAAGTACATTCACTAATGTAACTTTCTTGCTGGAGGTGAAAAAGACTTCAATGGTACCTTTGCCAAGTACCTTGGATTTTCCCTCATTGCCCATTTGAATCTCATGGTTGCCCTTTGACTCTTCAAAGGTCTTGAACAATGATTTGTCATAAGTGACATGGACAGTGGCACATGTATCATACCACCACCCTTTCACCTTGCATTGGGCTGCATTCACCTCACTAAGGGTAGCAACTATGTTTTCCTCTTGAGTTGCATTCACCTTAGGTCCTTGTTGGTTTTTTCTATGCCTACACTCTCTAGCATAGTGACCCTTTTTCCCACACACAAGGCAAGGACCTTTCTCTCCCTTATACTTGTTTGGGTTTGTTTTTGGACCCAAAGTTTCTCGTTACCCTTTTTCCCTTTGTTTTTGGGATGTTTTGGTTGACATTGCATTTGCTTTGGAAGTCTCTCCATTAGACCCCTCCACAAGTTTATCTCTACATATCGATTCCTCTTCGATTCGAATATGCTTTTGGATTTCCTCCAAAGAATAATCCTCATTTTTATGAAGGATTCTTTTCCTATAGCTCTTCCAAGTTGATGGTAATTTAGCCACTATAGCACCAACTTGAAAGGCCTCGGGAAGCTCAATCTTTAAAACTTTCAGTTTGTTAACAATTACTTGCTATTCATGAATTTGAGGAAGAATAGGTTTGTCACCAAAAAATTTGAAATCAAAGTATTGAGATATCAAAAACATTTTGGTACCTTTCTTTTCCGCCTTGAACTTTTTCTCAAGTGCATCCCATATCTCCTTAGCCGATTTAGTATCAGTGTAGAGGTCATAGAGCCTATCAGAAAGGGCATTGAGGATATGACCCCTACAAAGAAGATTTTCCTCCTCCCTCTTCCTTCTTTTCTCCACCTCCTCGGGTGTGTCCTTGTCGGATGTCGTTGGGAGAGGTTCTAGAGTGGATTCTAGAATGTAGGCGATTTTGAGAGTGGTCAAAAGGAATCTCACCTTGTCTTGCCACCTAGTGAAATTGGACCCATCAAACCTATCCAACCTCACTAGGTCTCGATTCATGATTTTGATGGTCTCACCTTCCATTGAAACAAAAAAGGGTTAAGCTTTTGAATGTTAGGAAAAAATAGATTGCCTCAATGGAAATAGGAAAGAATATTACAACTCTAGGCAATATATTACAAATAATTATTGATTGATTAAAAAGAGTGTTACAACTCTATAACTGAAAATACAAATAAATATAGAGAAAGAAGAAGAAGAGTATTGAAATAGAAAATACAACTTTTGACAAAAAGATACAAATAAACTTGAGGTAGCAAAAAGAAAGATGTAGAAGAGATTACAACTATTAAGCAAAGATACAAGTAAATATAACAAGAATGATAAGAAGAAGAAAAATAGAACAAAATAAGAACAAGAACAAAATAATAAGATACTCTCACTCACACAAGCAAAGTGAAGAGTGTTGGGAATCACCAACTTGAACAAGGTTTGAAACCTTTGTTCAAAAGCTTATTTCCTCCTAACTCAAGCACTAAGGGATCTCTCTCAGATTTTGGAAATGCTTTCTGGAATTACCAAGCCTCAAGGTGTTTCTAGCCAAGTGCTATAATTGATAGAAATGTTGTGTCTTTCAAGTGAGCTATAGGCTCCTATTTATAGAGTTTAGAGACACCCTTTGAATTTCAAATTCCACCAACCCCCATGGTTGTTACCAATGTTTATTTGGATTAATATGGAATTAAAAATGAGATTTAAGAGTTATTTGGGTTTTTGGAACCGTTCAACACTTTTGGAAAAAAACTGAAAAAATGGCCTGAAATGCACCTGTGCCCGTGGCCAGGGACATCAGTGGCCGCGACCACTGCATTCTGTCCCCCAGGCCGTGGCCACCATCATTCAGTGGCCGCGGCCACATCCCAGTGTCAGCACTTGAAAATGTGTTGTTTTTCAAAACAATTCCAAACCCTCCCAAATGATTTTGTAACCCCCAAAACACATTATTGGGGTTAAAATCATATCTCTAACAGCCATTTCTCAAATGGCTTTATGAAATTCATCTCAATATTGTGTAACACCAAATTTACACAATAAAGGGTAATATTTGGAAGTTACAAATTTGTAATACCAAATATGTTACATTATTTGGATATGTCTCATATATCTAAATATTGTAACTCTCTATTATATGTTACAATATGTGACACTCTTTGTCACATTTATTTAATCTAAAACATTATATTATAATATAATATAATATTACATTATATTATAAAACAATATAACAGTTATGACTCAATATAATTTTGTTTACTCTCCCCTGAGTCGTTATCTTAGAGACTATGTGTTAAGCCTAGAAGAAAGCGTTGGGATCGACGACGACCTCCCTCTCCACCACAGGACCAAAATGTGGGATAGGCGATTCAGAGGCGATCTGTTTGCTTTTGTGCTTATGCTGGGTAGATGAGCTCGCGATGGTCTTCATCGGAGGTGACAAAGTGGCCTAGTTAGTAGGCGACCTAAGATGGTCTATAACTATTATCATGGAGATACGAAGGACGGAGAGAAGTACTTTGAACATTTGAAAGCTTATACAAGCAAAAATGGTCCTAACCTCATCGCATGGTACCACGCGATATCCTATGCTACGCACATTGGTTTCTTAAAATTCCCAGATACTTTGGGATCCACGTGTCATACCCACTACTTTCCTTGGGAAGGGGTTTTGTGCAAAACCGCCTATGGAATCGTAACCCCTAAGCTACTTTGTATTAAACCTAAGATCCCTTCGGTTTCCATACCCCAAACAGGTATTCTTTAAAATGATTTATCATTAGGGTTACCCCAGATTAACCTAGAAATTTGCCCAATTTTATGAATGTCTTATTTTCAAAATATGTTTGGGTTCGCTCATGGAGCCTAAATCGAAACCTATTTCTTATTAGCACTTAGAAACAACCTAACGATACCAAACAATGAACATTGTTAAAAAAAATCATTAGATAATGAAGAACAAGTAAAAGGAAAACTATTCAAACCAGAGGATAAAGCACTTATAGTAAATATGTAAGATTCGAAGAAGATGTATACACGGCCACGGGAAGCATCTGAAAAGCTCCTGAAGGTCTAGGATACGATGACAGGTTCTAGGAATTCTGGAGAAGAAGAAAGGAAACTTGAGATGTTTGGAAATGGGGATTTTTCTGAATACAAAGGTTGTGAGGTTTGAGGACTGATCACCCTATTTATACGTAAACTGCAGAAATTAATCTGGGCCATCCAATTAGGTTAGCACGAGATCCAATGACCAAGATTAGACATACTAGATGGCGGCTAAAAGTTGACAAGACAATTATTTCAGTCCTTTAAACTTGAACAGATGCCACCCACATGAGACCACGTGTCCAATACTTGAGTAGTAAGCAGGCACAATTTTGTATGAAAAAAGTCTAAAATCCCCTATTGTGTATGTCAAAAAGTGAAGACATGAAACATGAGTAGGAGCTTGGGGGGCAAATGTTGTACCTTAACTTTAGCATCAGTTCACTTACTCAACTCGGGTACAGCTGGTAGGTAAATACATGGAAAGATAACCAAGTAGAATATCTAGTTATTAACCATGTAAGCAGCTTGAGACTCGAAATGGTCAAATCAAGTATTAGGCGTCCTGGACTTATGACGAGCTCGGAGTCAGATAGCTATCAAGCTTGAGCTCGTATGAGATATTCAGCTCATGAGGATCCAGATATAACGCATTCTAAATGATCCCAAGAGACTCGGGGATTCTTTATACGTTCATTAATGACCAGGCTGCATCATATTTATGTCATTTATTACCCAAGATAGCAGGAACGTGTTTATTATGTTATTTGATCATATCCCAATGTAAATGGGAATGATCTATATTAATTATATACCATATGTGTAATTACATGTTTTTTTTACACGATGAGCCAAGCCTGTCCATGGAATTCCCCTATAAATACTGGGAATATTGGATAGGAAAGGGGACCATTATATTGTACTACCGAAACTCTACCAAAATAGAGAGAGAAACAGTAATAATATTTACGCATGGACTAGGTGGATTTTAACCACTGAACCACGTGAAAGTTTGGTGCTTTTGAGTGAGTTCTTGTTATTTCATTATGGTTTACTACCAAGCACTAAGCTACCATTTTTACTTCTTAATTTCTCAATGGCGAAAAGCTGCGTCAACAATATTCACTTAATATTATCATATAACATCAGAAATAGTCTATATATGTAATAATTCAATTAATTTATTTATTTCATTTAAAACATTTGTCAACTAAAATTGCTTTAAGGGCACTATTTCCAACACTATAGTCTATGATAACGATAAAAATCTTTGAATTTTCTATCTAAGCAACCATATTTCCCAGTATGTCTTTTCTGGCACTTGTAGCAACCCTTGTTGTTGGTTTGTGTTCTTTTGTCAGCGTCGGTCTACTTATTATCGGGATGCTTTCTTTTCTGCCCATTATTATTATGCTGGTTGTTGTGGTTTTGACCATTCTATGTCTGATTCGGTTGTTTGGAGTCTGACTTGCTCACCTCCTCCTTCCTAACATTTCCTTGGAGTCTTTCCATCTCTATAGCCATTTCCAGGACATCGACGTAAAAAGTGGTTCCAAGGTTTGCTAGCTTGACCCCTAATTCGATCTTTGGTCTGAGTCCTCTGGAAAAATTGGTTACTCGCAAGTAGTCATTCATGACTAACTCTGGTGCGAGCTTTAATAGCCGATCAAACTATCGAGCGTACTCGACTACCAACAAATTTCCCTATTTCAGGTTGACAAACTTCTCCCCTCTTGTAGCGATGACTGTCGAGATGTAGTACTTCTTGTGAAATAGCTCCACAAATCTGGCCCAAGTCTTGGTGGTGATATCGTGGGACTGCTGCTCCAGATCCCACCAGATTCTTCCATTTTTTTTTAGTAGAGAAGAAACGCAGGATATGCGATCTGCGTTGCTGACGTTCATGTGTGTCAAAATCGGCCTTACATTCCTTAAAGGGGTCGGTTTTCCCTTAAAAATTTGGAGTGTGCTACTTTCGGAAACGCTCATAGACTGTCTCCATGTACTAAGCTGGATAGGGTGCATTATTTTCCATAGGTCATCCCCCATACGAATATCATCCATTCTTCTTTGGCTGGGGTGCTTGAACCACTGGCCGAGACTGCGTCTGAGGTTGTCATTTTTGCTGCAGTAGTTCTTCTACATGTCACCATAACCGATTAACTTCAGCATTGTTGTCAACCGGAGGTGGTTCATTTCTATTAGCAGCAGTGGCAGTCCCCTTCTTCGAACTGGAGGGGCCTAGTGTGTCTCGTTGGTGGTGTTGGGGCCATTGTCGTTAGTGCGTGCAGACCTTCAAAGCGACATCTTCGACAGAGTTCTAATAGTTGAGAGAAACATGTTAGAACTTACCCTAATAGTTTCTAAGGAAAACACTTAGACTAAGCAAACATAACTCAGACCTATTAGTTATGATTTTTTATGAAAAATTATGTAAGTCATCTTTATAAACTAGGGTGTATTTCTATACTGAGACTATTTAGGCCATCTTTATTATTTTCTATGTCTGTTTCTATCCACCCAATATGACCTAATTCTCAACTTCGAAACTTGTCGTTGGTCCAAAGTTAACCATATTGAGGGAGAGCTGAGATCAGTAAAATTGTTCCCACTACTATGGCCCCCTAAACTCTCAAGACAGAACCCAGTCCATTGATTTGTATTAACCTTCACCAAATTTAGCCATTATTTATTGAATTATATTCCAAATTAATTGTGAAAAAAATAATTCAAATTTCATACATATAATTCAAAAAAAAAAAAAATTTATCCATTTGGAAAATTTTCATTTATTACAATAATAATTCAAAATAAATAAAGAAAAAATACTAGGGTAAAATTCTAAAAATCAGGATCTTCAACATCTAACCCTTCATCTAGAATATCATCAGTTATTTCCTCATAATCATCAATATCATAAGCCTCGAATCTACTACGAGGAATATTTATTAAGATGTCACTACAACAAATTTGATACACAATGACTCCCTACAATATCTTACACCATTGGTGTAAGACATTAAAACTTATCAGGGGTTTTAAATGTCTAATGGTAGAAGACATTGGAAGTTTATATTAATGGCTACAATTGGAAGACATTAAAAATTGTGGAAGACGTTGGAAATAGGCTGGGGAAGTGGTCAGGGGTACATCCAACATCTCCCACTGAGAGACGTGGGACACGTGGCACGTCTCCCAGTGGGAGACATTGGATGTCCCCCTACCCATTTAAACCCTTTTTTCCTTCTTCTTCCTCTCATTCGAAACCAGAGAGCAAAAACGAGAAGGGGGCTGCGTTTTTAGGGTTTTAAAGGTAAGTTTTTTTTAATTTTCTTGCTTTTTAGTTAATTATTTGGAAAAAAAAATCATAGGTTTAGTATTAGGATGAGTAATATACATGATTTTGTGTTAATTTTTCATTTTTATGAATTATTTTATATACATTGTAGGATTAGTTTTTCATGGAAGTTTTTTTTATATATTTATGTCTTTTTAGTTTTTTTTATTAAATTTAACCTATCACATTGTATAGATTTCATTAGAGTATATATGTTCATGATTTTTTTTAATTTTTATCATTTTTTATTTCGAAATTTAGATATATTTTTATATATATATTTAATGTTTTTTTTTTTAAATTGTAACTATTTTGTTATATATATAGTTATGTTAAAAGAAATTTATTAAATAACTTTTTAAATATAAATATATGAAATTTTTTATGTTTTTGTTGATTATTAAGATTTTAGGTTATGAAATTTTTTATTGATTTTTTGTTTAGGTTATAATTAGTGGCGCATTGGAGTTTTTTTTATTTGTTTAACAATCATTTAATATTATTAGATATTTAGTGATATTTGTTTAGTAATGTTTAACATATTAATTAATTGAATTTTATAGGTTGTGATTTTGGTGGTGAGATTTTAGAGAGTATTTTGCAGCAAAATTCCTATATCAATCACACATTTGAGGTAATTAAGTTTCTAAAATTACAATAATACGTTATATATTGCTAGATATTTAGTGATATTTTATGTATTATTTATTAATTTAATTTTATTGGTTTGTGGATTTAATAGCGAATTTGATTACTAAGTGAAGTAATTTTGCTAGATTTTGGATTATTAATTGCAAGAGGTACATATATATTCTCTTACTTCTACTTTTAATATCATTAAACAAATGTTTGAGGAGTTTGAATATCTTAAATATTCATCCATAGTGAATTAGGTTCTGAGATTAAAATTGTGTGCTGTGATGATAATGATAGGTTCAAAACTTGTGTATTTTAGTGAAGTAGGTTCTGAGAAATTTGGTTGTGTGCTGCGGAGCTATAAGGAAGAAACTTATTGTATACTGTTTGAATTGTTTATTTTGCTATTCACATGCAGATGGTTAGGTTACTATTATAGGGGAAATGCTGCCCGATTTTATCTAGGATAATAAACAATTAGTTTAATACAGACATCCTTTAAGGAAGAAACTTATTGTATGTTGTTTGAATTGTTTGTTTTGTTATTCACATGCAAATGGTTAGGTCACTATTATAGGGGCAATGTTGCCCGATTTTATCTAGGATAATAAGCAATTAGTTTTATATAGACATACAACTTTATCACGTGCTTATTTAGTGTTGTTTCTTCTCTTTTCCATAGACATAGGAGAATATATGGATAAACAGTGGATGTCAGCGAATAGGTTATCTGCGGAATATAGGAACGGGGTCGATTTGTTCTTAAGGTTTTGTTCAGAAAATGTGAAAGACCCAAATTTTACTTATTGTCCATGTCTTAAGTGTGGAAATGTTAAAAAGATGGATCTTAAAAAGATTAAAGAACACTTATATTTCAATGGGATGGACAAGAGTTACACAATTTGGTATTACCATGGGGAGATAGCTCCGATTGCTCCAACACTGCCAAGTAGACCAAAAGGAGTAAGGAGGAATATAGTGGAGGAGAACTGGGATCCATTAAATGAAATGATTGACGATGCACATTATGGATCAGAAGTAGACCCAAATAAGTTTGAGACTCTCCTTAATGATGCCGAGAAACCAATTTACCCTAGTTGTACAAGATTTACAAAATTATCTGCGCTTCTTAGGTTGTACAATCTAAAAGCTAAGCATGGCTGGAGTGATAAAAGCATTACTGCTTTATTTAGTTTTTTGAAGGAGTTATTGCTTGAAGATAATGAAATTCCAATTTCATGTTATGAGGCAAAGAAGACGTTATGCTCATTAGGCATGCAGTACGAAAAAATTCATGCATGTCCTAATGATTGCATATTATATTGAAATAGTTTTGCAGATGCAAAATCGTGTCCTACTTATGGTGAGTCACGATGGCAAAAGAAAAGAAATGGTGACAATGTCAAGGAAGGAGTACCTGCCAAAGTTTTGTGGTACCTTCCGCCAATTCCTCGTTTCATCCGATTGTTTAGAAATGCCGAACATGCTAAAAGTTTGTCGTGGCATGCTAATGCAAGAATAAAGGATGGTAAATTAAGACATCCAGCTGACACCCATGCTTGGAAGAGAGTTGATTTGAAGTGGCCTTCTTTTGGAAATGAATTTCGTAATATTCGTCTAGGTCTTTCGACTGACGGGTTTAATCCACACGCATCCCTTAGCAGTAAGTATAGTTGTTGGCCTGTTATGCTTGTTATTTATAATCTACCCCCATGGTTGTGTATGAAGAGAAAGTTTACGCTTTTGACCTTGTTGATATCAAGACCTAAACAACCTGGTAATGATATTGACGTTTATCTAGCTCCTCTTATAGATGACTTGAAAACTTTGTGGGATGAAGGGGTTAAGGTTTATGATGCGTATAGGCAGGAAGAATTTAATCTTAGAGCGGTCTTATTGTGGAAAATTAATGACTTTCCTGCTTATGGAAATTTATCTGGGTTTAGTGTGAAAGGATATAAGGCTTGCCCCATTTGTGAAGAAAAAACATGTTCTGAATACTTGAAACACTGTCGGAAAATATGTTATATGGGACATAGGAAGTTCTTTCCTAATACGCATAAACTTCGGACTTGGAAGAAGGCATTCAATGGTAAACAAGAGTTTGAGGAGGCTCCTGAGCCATTGAATGGGATCCATGTACTTGAGAAGATGTCTAAAATTGTGTTCAAGTTAGGGAAGCCTAAAGTTCATACACCTACAAAGATGAAACATAGTCGCAAGGCCAAGGTTGTGGAGGAGTCAAAAGGGTGTTATAAAAAGAAATCTGTTTTATTCGAACTTGAATATTGGCCTTTCTTACTTATACGCCATAATTTAGATGTTATGCACATAGAGAAAAATGAATGTGATAGTTTGATTGGCACTTTGTTGAATATTCCTGGGAAAATTAAGGATGAAATTAAGGCTAGACAATACTTGGTTGCAATGGGTATAAGGGATGAATTAACTCCAAAACTAGATAAGAGACGAACATATTTACCTCCTGCAGCTTACACTCTTACTAAATAGGAATGAATGGAAATTTGCAGATGTATGTTTAATATAAAAGTTCCAGACGGATATTCCTCAAATATAAGGTCATTGGTAGACATGAAAAGTTGTATTCTGACTGGCATGAAATCTCACGGTTGTCATATTCTAATGCAACATTTACTACCAGTGGCCATTCGATCTGTGTTGCCTAGGAAAGTTCGAGCTGTAATCACAAGGTTATGCTTGTTTCTCAAGTCATTGTGTTGTAAGGTGATTGATTCGCTTAAGTTACCTAAGTTAAGAGATGAAATTGTTGAGGTATTGTGTGAGTTGGAGAAATATTTCCCGTTGGTATTTTTTGATATAATGATCCATTTGACAGTTCACTTGGTTAGAGAACTAAGATATTGTGGTCCAGTTTATTTAAGATGGATGTATCCATTTGAGCGATATATGAAGATTCTTAAGGGGTATGTTAGGAATAGAAGTCGGCCAGAAGGATGCATCATCGAATGCTATATTGCAGAAGAGGCAGTTGAATTTTGTTCTGAATACATGAATGGTGTACATAAAATTGGGTTAAATGATGTAGAAAATGTTGAGATTCAGAGTCGTCGTGGTAGTGTTGTATGCACAGTAAGCCGAGATATACTAGATGAAGCGCATCGTCTTGTGTTGCAGAATATAAATGAAATTCAACCTTATATCGAGTGAGTTATATTCATATAATACATTAATTTTAAGTTGTGTAATTTCGTATGTTCAATTTTTTAACAACATATGTATAATTGACGGGAACATTTTAATTGGATAAAGACCAAAATTCCATCCAAGTCAAGGAACCCAAAATGGTTACAAGACGAACATTATCGAACTTTTAGTAATTGTGTTGATTATTGAAAGTTTTCATTAATTAGTAATTACAAGATGACATGGTTGGTTGTTTTTAGTAATTTGTTTTTGGTATGTTGATTTGATAGGTTGTGTCAGAATTACAAAACACATCAAATAAGGTTTCAGACATTGCTAAGTGGATTTCTCAAGGACCTTCGGTTAATGTCATCAAGTTTTCATCATACATGATTAACGGTACTCTATTTAACGCTAGGGAGCACGATAACAACAGAAACACACAAAACAGTGGTGTTAGCCTTGTTGCTAAAACTGTGCTAGTCTATAGTGCAAAAGATAAAAATCCAGTTGAATGTGATATGACTTTGTATGGAGTAGTTAATGAAACTTGGGAGTTAGATTATATCACAACTCGAGTACCTGTTTTCTTTTGTGATTGGGTGAAAAGTGACAGCGACATAATATATGAAGATTTTGGTTTCACATTAGTTAATCTAAAACAAATTGGGCACAAATCTAATCGATTTATATTAGCTTCACAAGCCAACAAGTATTTTATGTGAATGATCCTTTAGAAAACCAATGGTCAATTGTTCTTCCAACGCAAACAAGAGAATGGAACATTAAAGATGGTGATTTACATGATATACCTCTCGAAGAAGAACTTGTCACATTCACCGCAATAAAAGATAATGACGAAGTTGATGATGATTGTATTGTTTCCATGAAAACAGTGAAGAATTATGGGTGGATGATAATGTATCTTGAGGTACCATTTAATAGGTTTCATATGTTTATGATATGTGAAATTTTTAGTTTCATCTTTTGGTTTCATCATTTGGTTTCATCTTTTGATTATGAGTGTCCAAAATTGTTATAATAATGATATTTATGTTTCACAGATGGAGGCTGATCCTTTTGGTGGTAGTTCTGATGAGGGGGAGCAACGCCCTCATTCTCAGCCAGTGGAACAAGAAAACAAAACTGTGAGAGGACGTACATGGATGTCTAAAAACACCAAAAAAAGGAGTGAAGGACATCTTTCTCGTTTTTAATACAATGAGTATGGTCAAATAGTGGGTGAATCTAGAAGTAATGTTCCATCACAGCTTGGAGCAATTGTTCGAGCAACTGTGTCCATCAACATTAACAATTGGAACGATGTTAGTGTGGTGGATAAAAATAAAATATGGGACACAATGAAGGTATACTTTTATTAATTATATTTCATTTAATGTTTTTAAAATATATATTGTTTTGATAATATGCTTCTTATTACTTTCAAACTTGCAGAAAATTTTTGATTTGGACCCCAAACAAAAGAAACAAATGTTGATGGATGTGGGAAAGTACTTCCGAAATTGGAAGACTAATCTTACAAGGGTACATGTTTACGACACTTTGAAAAAATACCCAAATGAGTTCCCACCAGCTATTCCATTTGGATTTGAGAATGTCATAACTCTGGATGAATGGTTAAAGTTTGTGAACTCAAGTTTAACTCTCGAGTGGCAAAGAAAGAGAGAGGAGATGCAAAATTATCGAGCATTGAATAAATACAATCACAACCTCTCTAGAGGAGGCTATGTGCGTATTGAAGAGATAATAATGGAACAAAGTGGGAAAAGTCTGACTGAACTTGATAGGGCAGACTTATGGAGAATGGGTCGTTAGAATGCAAAAGGAGAGCTAGTTGGAGAGGCCTCTGAGATTCAAAAAAATATTGTAGGTGTTCATATTTAATAATGTTGATATATCAAATTATTAGCTTATATATATAACTTTCTGTGAATATTGTTTCACAAGATCATTACCGGCAACTCCAAGCTGAGGGTAAATGGGCACCTGATGGCCCTGATGATGTGCTGACGAGGGCATTGGGCACTCCTGAGCCTCGAGGACGTGTTAGGGCTGGAGGACACGGTGTGTCCCGCTCAGTATACTGGAATACTCCAACACCTACCTCAACGAAAAATAAATCAAAAGCCTCTTCTTCGAATGACAACATTAGAAAGGAGTTTGAAGAAAGATTTTGAAAACAAGAAGAAGAGCATCGTCAACAAGCACAATGCCTAGAAGAGCGCCTTCAGCAACAAGACGAGCTCTTGAGAAAATTATTGGCCCAACAGAGTGGGTCAGGATCTAACGTTGGAGTCCCACCAGCGCCATCATCATACTATGTGCCTGACCCACCAGTGCCACCAGCGCAGGCGTCCTACTATACTCCAGACCCAGTAGTGCCTCAAGAAGAACACCACATTATTGCACTACAACCGCTTTTGCAAGAGGTAATTAAACTTTCTTGAATATTCTGAAACCAAATAAATTTCTTTACTGCTTCAAAATGATTATTTGTATATAATATGTTTCTTACGCAGGGCCGAGCATGCCAATTAGCAATTGGTTCGGTTTCAAACATTGTTGCATCAGGTAAACTCATTGAAAGAGAGGCAGTCAACAACTTCCAAGTTATGATTACGAGTGTTCTTAAGCCAACCTTTCCTCTCCCTTTTGCATATCCTGATTTGGACATGTACATAGTTGCTCAGGCCATTGGGACGCCAATAGCGTGGCTTAAGGATTTTGTCATTATATCTGAAGATGTATATCATGAGGTGATGCCATATTTTTACATAATTATCTTTAAAATTCTATATTTATTTGTTTGCAATTTTTTTAATTGTTGATATTATTGTATACAGGCTCTCTTTACAAGTAGGACCAAATCACAATGACCAAGAGCTCCATCAACATAACATCCTCGAGAAAGAAGACGGCAACAAACTCCTCCAACACAATTGGCCCACACTCCATTGGAACGATTACACAATATCGTATCTCATTGGGATGATGGTGAGTGTGTCAATCTAGGCATAGAGTCTGAAGTTTTTGATCAGGATATGTCTGACTGTTATATATTTAAGGATGACATACTTCAGTTTGCTTGAAAGGAGAAGATTGGACAAGCAGTAGTCGTCAGCTACATGATGTATATATCTCACATATAAGTTTGTTCATTTAATTTTCTAATTTGATTTATTCATTCATATAACAATTTTTTTGTATTTTTGTATTAGGTTCATTTATAGATATGTGGTACAATAAGGTCGCCAAAATAAGTTTTTATTTGTCAATCCTAATATTGTCAGAATCTGTTCAGAGCATCTCAAGGGAGTTCATTCGACGATCGTGTTCAGAATCTGTTCAGACGTTGCAATGACGTAAAATCAAAAGAACAAGTTATGCTTGTCCCTTGGAACCATGGGTAAGTTTAAAAAGTTGTCATTTTTCCGACCCATAAAAATAATTTCTTTGTTTAACATTTGAGCTATAATTTTTTGGTTTTTCTTATGCAGTGAACATTGGATGTTGCTTATTTTGGCACCATATGCATATCATGTTTATTGTTGTGATCCGGTGAATTCAGAGCTTAATAACCATGAGGAGATTGTATCAGTGATCGTCAGTGCTTTCAATCATGTTTTCTCTATGAATCTTCCTGATGTCAAGATCCCTGATACTCTACGCATTAAGCAACCTTAGGTAAGTAACTTCAGTAGAAATTTTTGAACATTTATATTTATTAAGTAGAATAATATGTATGCATTTTTTAATAAGTTTCAATTTAATAATGAATTACTCATACTTTTAAATAATTAGTGTGCACACCAACCGGAAAATGTGGCATGTGGATACTACTTAATGAGGATGTTGAAGGATTTGATTGAACATGCGAGTCCCGGATATTACTTGAGAACGGTATTATTAATTAAAATTTACAAATTATTTTTGAAACTATAAATGTAATCAAATAATTAACTAATATATTTTACTTTATATTTTTTGCAACTAACAAGCGCATCATATACAAAGACACAAATTGATGAGTTGCGACAAGAATAGGCGACATATATGTTGCCGATAATCCAAAGTTACCGACCTCGTTGATAGGTTTTTTTTTTTTTTTCCCTCTTTCTTCATACATAATGCAATATTTGTTCATTTTGAATATGTCTAACAAATATTGTATTTCTTGTATATGTCTAACAAATATATGTCTAACAAAATATATTGTGTTTCTTGTATATGTCTAACAAATATTGTGTACTTTCAATTTAATTGATTATTAAATCAATTTAAATTTAAATTAAAATCATTTCAATTTAATTAATTATTAAATCAATTTAAATTAAAATCATTTCAATTTAATTAATTATTAAACTAATATTAATTATAAATTTATTTAATTTTTTTTTTTAAATGTGGGAGACTTTCAATGCCTCCCACTGGGAGAGGTGGGAGACGTGGGAAGTGGCTCACCTCTCCCAATGGGAGACGTTGGATGTCTCCTAGGGACTTCCCACGTCTCCCATTGGGAGAGGTTGAAAGTCAACGTTTGACTTTCAACCTCTCCCAATAGGAGACGTGGGAAGTCTCTCACCTCTCCTATTGGGAGACGTGAGATATACACCTACAATGACCCAAGCAACAACGTCTCCCCAATTGAGAGACATTGTAGACTTTCAGTGTCTCTCAAATAAAGTCATAAAACTCTTATTTTCTTGTACTGTTTTATTCTTTTCTTCATTGGTGAATTGAATCTCAAACCTATAGGTAAACCTAAGTATAAGAAAATAATATCTAATGGCTACTGGTAATTTATCCTCATTATCTAGACTTTCTTATAATTCTTTTTCAATTTTTAAACTACAAAAGGCATATCTTCAAAAATCCTAATTACTAGGACATATTGATCCATGACTCTCATCATAATTTGCCTAGTGATTTGAAGGTGAGCTATCTCCTTGTGAAATCTGACCAATCATTGAGTGATTCGTTCTAACACACCTATTGTATCCTCTGGATCTTTAATCCTTATTAATGCCTTAATGGCATAAATATCTTGATAAGTCATGGCTCCATCCATTTTGACTGAAAACATATTAACTAAAACGTTAGTTTAAACATAAGCATAATATTCATAACATAAACACTTATATTGGCGGTTAGATCATGGAGCTTTTGCGTATGTATCAAGGAGAACTTTATGCATATGAACTTGGATATGATACCAACTATAAAGACCCAACTAATTTAAAGACCTCAGACCTTTAAAACTACTAAGACATAACTATTATTTTTGGATATATACATAAAATAATAAAGCTTTATTAGAAAATCCAAAAATATGGGATCCCATTGTTTATACATAAAATTATAAAGAAACCAAAACCTTTAATTAAATATTCAAGTAGTAAATACGGAATTCATAAAGACATAATTAAAAGACTCAAAATGTCAACGTCATCCTCGATCGATCCCATCGATTCATTCATTTAGTTCCTCACCCAATACACATGCCAAAGCAACCTTGGATCTGTCCTGCCTTCCATGTTCATTTACCTGCATAATCTAAATAAAAAGGAATGAGCCTAGTGCCCAGTAAGGAAAAAAAACCAAAGCATAAAACATAAAACATAAGACATAAAACATAAATTGGACTACACTATTAATGACCATTAACTCATTATAATAGTATGTGATAAAAATCGTTGTAGTCCTCTTAACTACTATTCTAGAGGTAGGTTTAGACACAACTATAGTCTATGATCTCGATAAAAATCTTCGAATTTGCTATATTTCCCAAGTGACTATAAACATAAAAGAAAAACATACTTACAAACATATAGCACTTAAAATCTAACTTATTTTCCTTACCAAAATTGGAATATTGGAGACATGTGTGGGATCGAAAACTGATAAAAAAAATAGTAAAACCATAAGTTTCCTAAAGAAAAGAAGATGAAAGGAAGATCTAAACCATTGGAATAAAAGACTTATCAAAAACCTTAAGTTCAAAGAAATCGAGCACCTAACCAGAAGTCATTATAACGAGTTAGGATTTGAACTGAAAGAAAAGAATAAGAAGAATAAAAGAAAGTTGGATTTGAGGGTTAAGAGTACCTTAGATAGCTAGAGCTTTGATCTATACCTCAAACACCAAAATAAGCTTACATCGTAAGTGTTTAAAAAAGCTTAGATTTGAAGGCTTTTAACCCCAATACCCTAGTGTTTCTCTCTAGAACGAAATTGGCAGCTTGGAGGCTCTGAGAAGTGTTTGAAAGATGATGAAAATGGCTGAGTTAAGGGTCCTATTTATAGAGTTCAAGGAGTGAAACCAACTCCCATTAAAATGAATAAATAAAAGAATAGAAATGACATTTTCTGCTCAACAAATGCCAACAACTCAGTCAATATTATTCAAGAACAACTCCAAGCAATTGAGTGCTATTTCTAGCTTTGAATTCCCCAAAGTTTCAAAAATTGCTACTGGAGTCGATATATCGCCCACTATAGGCGATATATCGCCCACTATAGGCGATATATCGCCTCCCCTATTTTCCCGAGGCTCCGTGGTTTTGTTCTTGTAAAGTCGATGTGTTTTTCGTATTAGCATAGGGCATATATCAGCTCCTATAGCTGCGATATATCGGCTTACGCTGATGTACTAAACCACGTTTTTGCACATTTTAAGCACGCTTAAAGTTGTTTAAACTTCTTTGAATGAGTTACGAGATCCCAACATCTGAGGGAAGGTTCTAGACTTCCTAGACTTATCCTTGTTGACTGTGTTTTTAGCCAATGACGTGAGAACGTCAAAAACGATAAACCTTCAAGAGAATTTAAATGACACAGACAGTTTAATCAAGAAACATAAATAACACACAAGATTTTATAGTGGTTCAGCCCCGTTCAGTCGGTAATAGCCTAATCCACTTAGAGATTTTATTACTTTATCTACACTCAAGATCAGATGAACCAGTGTCAGCTGAGTTTCTTCAGTGTAAATTTTCAAGAATACAAAAAAGGGTTCTCTCTCAAGGAAAACGCACTTTCTCTCTCTAGAACTCAGACCAAATCTCAAATTGCCAAAAAGTCTAGAAAGAAGGAGAAGCCCCATTCTGATCCCATAAGCCATATATTTATAGGCTTAGGATCATACATCTGATATCCCCTAGAATCGGGATATTTCATTATATTTAAATTACAAAAAACATTCAAAATGTAACAAAACCCCCCAATTTGTGGGAAGAATGAGAGATTCTCGCGTGTGCCAAGACCGGTTCTTGTTGAAGCCGTTTCTAGGAATGTTGACTTAGTCCTCCTCTATCTGGTCGACCCATATCTCCTACTGACCATTGATGCAAGTGCTGGTCGGACACATGCATGCTGGACATATGCAAGTACTGGTAGGACAAGCACTTGCTGGTAGGACATGTACTTGCCGATAGGACATGCATTTGTTGGTAGAACATGCACTTGTTGGTAGGACATGCACTTGCTAGACATATGCATAAGGACCAGACCTTTTGGACTCTCCTCGGACCAAATTCTTGGGGTCTCCTTGGACCAAATTCTTGGAGTCTCCTCGGGTGCACTTGTGCACTTGCTTGGACATGACACCTCTCAAGTAGTCAAAACTCTTCACCAGTCTACTGGGTCACTTTATCACAACTTTGAGGAGTCAATGTATTTATTGACTATTAATGTGTCTTTTATTGCCACTTGTCACCTCTATTGCCATGTCATCGATCTCCAATTTTTGGGGATAACAATCCTTGATTATTTTTATTCATCTAAAATCCTTAAATCCTTAATAAACACACATCTGACAAATGTCACATTCTTAATTATTCTATGTAAAGCTTAGGTTATAATAAATAATATTTCTAGGGTCAACTTCAATAATTAAACCATGTGATAAAATAAATATTCTAAACTATAGGCTAAACTAATAATATTCATAATTAGCTCTACGAGTTCCCAAATAATTCCAGACTTGAACCAATATCACAAAAATTAAAATACTACAATATAAGATACTACTATCTAACTAAGTAAAATTCTGAGGCACTACAACAATTTCAACGATTATTTCATGCTTGGCTGATAGGATTTCATTCTCATAAAACCACTTATCATATATGTGTCCATATGTAGCATGGATGGCCTCCTATATATCATATGCAGATTTAGGGCTTTGTAGAGTATTTTTTAACTCTATATTTACTGATTGAAGCAAATAATACATTCCCATATGATTTATTTTCAACCACTTGGTGTACTCAAACTGATCATTCACTGAAGCTTCTATTGGTGGTTCTAGAATTGGTTGTATTTTAACAGCTTCCATCAAATTCTCTCTTAACGATAATATATTGATATCGTGTCTCCAAAATACTATATTTTCATCATTAAGTTTAATCACTACATTGCAGTCATTTTCAAACATTATTGAAAGAAATAAAATACAATAATATTACTATTTGTAAAATATCAATAATTTGGAAATTAAATATGATGCATGAATGCAATCAATTAAAAACACATAAACTAACATATACTATTCCACGATAAAGCTACCCAACAAATAAAGTGTGGTCTTAGGTTCGGTCAAGTTAAATTCAGATAGCTTATAAGACAATCTTATCTTTATTATGTAAAACTTAAAATAACTCTTTATTTTCACTTTAAAAAAAGTACTGCTAGTTTGGTCAAGATGCAATTATCCACCTTAAAAGCTTAGTTGCATCATTGTAAGTGTAACCCATTATTTCCAAATTCATGACTTAACTTAGAGAGTTGCCTAAAATACATCACTCACTTCTATCATCGTAAGAAGTCAACCTGGGTACTAATATGTCTAGAAACCTTCCTTAGGGGGATAGAAACAAAGTCGCCTCGAGGCCCTATTCATAACTCACAATGTTGTACTAATAATGAAGACCATAGATGACATTGAGATGTTCACCTTCTCCCACATACTATTTTAGAAATAATGTGTTTTTATTAAACTAATCAATTAATTCCAAATTAATCACTAGGTTATTAATAACCCTCTTAATGTAATTAATTACAAAATACATTTAATTGTAAAAGAGTGTGTTTTAATAATTAATGTGATCTAAATAATTACCCATTACATTCATCTAACTTTATAAAAACACCTTTCAAATAAAGTTGGTTATCTTAAAGGTCCATAAAAACTTTTGCCTTTATTATGGTGTGAGTTACCAAATTTTAACTAATGTAATACTTCGTAGTTTACATGCAATTGATTTCTCCAAAATAATTCACATAAGCAATTAGGACAATCTTAAATAATCATGTTTCTAAAAGATGCATGATTAATGAAAATTGTGTGGGGTATCATGAATAATTATTTAAACTTAATGTAAGATCTTAACCAACTAAAATTTATTTTATATTTCTAATAAAAATAAAATAAGATAATTATTATTTTAAATTCAAATAATTTAAAATTAATTAAATAAATGATATATGCACACAAAAATAGGATCTAACTTTAGGCACCAAGAATGGTGCCCTATATCACTAGAGTCAGCGGCATGGAGGAGCCTCAAGGACTCGACATAGTGTGGTTGGGTGGCTGGGGAGCTGCAGGAGTAGGGGCTCCGCCAGGGCAGGTGCGTGGGGCCATGGGCGCAAGGCCTGGGGCGTGCCTGAGGGGCGCAGTGCAGTAGGGAGCCATAAATGGCGAAGCAACAGGCATGCACGGGGTGTGCGCAGCCAGGGAAGCTTAGGTCTGTGCTTTTGCGTTCGTAGTTGGGGAGGCCTCCTCTTTTCTTTGTGTATAAATTTTTAAAATACATATTTCAAAAATAAAATTTACAAAATTCCTATGCCCTATATGGCATACACATCATCTAGAAATTCAAATTCCTAACCCAATAGCATCATATAATTAACGATCTATCATTCAACCATACATTCCAAAAACATATCCATCCATTCAATATATATATATAAACATACATATAAAAAATGGAAGAAACCCATACAAAATTTAATATATATATGTAGATTGCTCTGGTACCAATTGATGGTATTTGTAACGTCCTTCTAATCAAGGACTGTTACAACGTGTACTTTAAATTCTGTCAGACTCGCTAATCAAGTCATTTTGTTAAAAACATATAGCTATGGTTAATGTCAAGGGTTAATGTTAAATTTTTTTGTCAAGGAACCGTTAAATTTTACTTAAAAAGTTTATATATTCATGGGCTCCCAAAATATTACAACTAAACTTTTAAAAAAGGTATATAAATACATAAAAAGTTACATCCGACCGACCTAGGCAGAAAAATTAGGGCTACAACCATAGTTCCTTTGAGATATCCTCGGTTAGGGTGGACGAGCAGCTGCATATGTACACACTGCCACTGAAGCTTTGCACCTAATGGCTGGTCAAGCTTTCCTTTTCCCTTACCTGCACCACATAGCACTCGTGAGCCAAGGCTCAGCAAGAAAACTTAAGCAAGTGCATAAACAGAAAATACAGATTCCCAAATGCTTAACTAGCATGTCCAATAGTAATAACCTACTCATGTATAGTCATTCAGTAACAAATAAATGGTCATTGGACCAATTTTGGGCCGCTGCCCTGAACAATTGACCATAGAGTTAACCCCGAGGCCCTATGCCCTAGCTATGTGACCACAGAGTCACCTAGGGCCCTCTCCCTTAGCTCTAAGTAAATAGCCATGGAGCTAGCCAAATACCTTTGGTCTTCCAACGACCTTAGGGTCGGCAAACGTAATAGTACGTTGTTGATTAAGGCCTAATCCTTTCGACCAGCACGTAGTGCGCTATTGTCGTCCTTGGCTAATAAGTCAAGTCGTAATCTAGGTATTCGAATATCAACACAGAAACAAATATGGGTAGGCATACCCTAACAGGACGAGCACGCATGCATGTTAATCACATAACACCATCAAGTAACCGTACTCATAACAATAATCATACTTATTTAACAGGGCCAAGCCCTAACCACGTGAACCATGCAAACATACATGTAGCACTTAAGCAGGTATAGACTAATAAAGCAGAATCAATAAACATGTGAAATGATAACTTAAAAATAAACATTCTTAGGGGCCCAAGCCCTAATCATAATTATTAATAACAGTCGGGCCAAGCCCTGATCACATATAACACGTACTGGGTGCAAAATTCTTACCTTAGGTCCGAGTATAATGTAAAATAAGAACGACCCTTGAGCACGATCTCGGTTCCGAGCCCTTAGCGATAACCTAGTCACAACCATAATATAGGATTCCGTCAATAATGAGAAAATAAAGGCATCTAGATCAAGTCCTAGCCTCCGAGGCCTCAAACTCTACTAAATCGGGTAGAAAAATCAATCCCGAGCCCTAAGGAAAAGGTTCCCGTCACTAAAAACTCACCAAGTGCAAAATAGACCAGGCGGACCGTGACTTGCCCTTGAGGGTCGCAGCGCGCTCCTTTGGTCAGAGGCCCTCCTCCTCTGTTAAAAGGACACAGGCCGCAACCTGCCCCCTTAAGGATTGCGGTGCGCCTCCCTGAGAGAGGCCTCCCAAGGCCCTGGGTTCAGTTGAGTCGCGGTCCCTCAAGCACAGAGTCACGACTTGGCCGTGTGAACCCAAATTTTCTTCATTTTTCAACAACCAAATCCAACTAAAACTATCCTAATTTCACCCCAAAACTATAATTGAACTATCACAATATTTTTAACATCTCCCCAGCAGCAAAACCCAACTGAAACCTCATTAAAAAATACACCAAAAAATCAAACTTCCATACTTGAGCCACAAGCTCAAGAGCACCTCAAACTTAATAGGGCATAATTCATTATGAAAAAAGGATCCTTTATCCAAAAGCTATCTGAATTCTAATCCCAAGCCTTCAATTCTTTGGTTTCCAGCCACAATCCTCTTAAGTGAGCCAGTGAAGTGTTGTTGTGTGCTTCTTTATGTTTCACTTAAGCTAATCCTAAGGCTCGGGGTACCAAAAACGTCCCCGAGGGAAAAATGGTCCAATTCCCAAGTACTCCCTCCTAAACTCACTAACTCCAAATATATCCCCAATTATTCATTTTCATTACCTGGTAACCCAAGTCAATGCCAAATACCTAAAATACCCCATTGACTCGCCTCGAGTCTGGTATTGGATCCCGTTGTGACTTTCCCGCTAACTTGCTCCCTAGGATTGTCTTGTGCCGAGAAACCCAAATAAACCCACATAATAATGTGGTCTCTCACATTTATCACATATATGCACATATATACAATTATGCCTATAACGGGCCAAATTACAAAAATTTCCCTTCTAATAAGAAACGGGACCACATGCATATTTAATGTCCTTAACCATTCTTATAACTCACATAATCACAATCAAATATATCAAATAAACATATAATTCCATATATTTCCATCCTAGCCCCCTAATCAAGGCCCTAAGCCTTATTAGGTAATTTTGGGATGTTACAACTATCCCCTCCTTACAGAAATTTCGTCCTTGAAATTTTACCTGAACAACTCGGGATATTGAGTCTACATATCTGCCTCCAGCTCCCAGGTTCTTCCTCGACCTTGTTGTTCCTCCATAATACCTTAACAAAAGGTATAGTTTTGTTCCTTAAGACCTTGTCCTTCCTGTCTAACATCTGAATTGGCCAATCTTCATAAGACAAGTCTGCTTCCAGTTCCAAATCTTCATAACTCAGTACATGAGTTCCATCTGACACATACTTCCTCAGCATGGAAATATGAAATACATTATGCACACTAGACAGTTTAGGGGGTAAGGCCAACCTATAGGCCACCTGACCGGTCCTCTCCAGGATTTCAAATGGACCCACAAACATAAGGCTCAATTTGCCTTTCTTCCTGAACCTCTTCACCCCTCTCAGAGGTGAAACCCTAAGGAAGACATAATCTCCCACATGGAACTCACATGTTCCTCTGCCTTGGGTCCGAATAGCTCTTCTCTCTACTATGAAATGTGAGCATCCGAGCTCTAATCTCCTCGATAGCCTTAGTGGTCCTCTGAACTGCATCAGGACCTAAATATTTCCTTTCATCCATCTCATCCCAGTGAATGGGCGATCTACACTTCCTACCATACAACATCTCATAAGGTGCCACCCTAGTGGTAGAATGATAACTGTTGTTATAAGAAAATTCTATCAAAGGCAAATATTGATTCTAGGACCCTTCAAGGTCCAACACACATGCCCTCAGCATGTCTTCTAATATCTGGATAGTTCTCTTATACTAACCATCAGTTTGAGGATGATAAGCTATATTGAACTTCAGTTGTGTACCCATCTCCCTCTGTAAACTTCCCCAAAACTTGGAAGTAAAGATAGGGTCCCTATCAGACACGATAGACGTTGTGGTCCCATAAAGCTGAACTATTTCTCTCACATAGAGGTCTGTATATTGGTCAACTGTATAATTCATCCTCACTGGTAGAAAATGAGTTGATTTCATATATCGATCTACGATGACCCAAATAGAATCATGTTGGCCCACTGTGCAGGGCAAGCCTTCAACGAAATCCATCATGATATTCTCCAACTTCCACTCTGGGATCTCCAGAGGCTGTAACAGCCTTGCTGGCCTCTGATGCTCAGCCTTGACCTACTGATAGGTCAGGCACATTGCCACATACTCAGTCATGTCCCTCTTCATCCCAGACCACCAATATAGATCTTTCAGATCCTACTACATCTTCGTGGTGCTGGGATGTAGAAATAAGGAGTAGTATGAGATTCATCCAGTATCTCCCATATGATCCTGGTGTCCATCAGAACGCAGATTTGATCCGTGTATGTCAACAAGCCCATGCTTGACACTATATAGTCCTTAGTAATTCTAGCCAGGACGTCCCCTCTAATCTGCCCCAACTGTGGGTTACCTAACTGCTTCTCCTTGATCCTCTCAAAGAGAGTAGACTGTGGGGTGATATTGGCTAGTTAGTCCACCACTAACTCGATTCTTGCTCTAGCCATATCGTCAGCCAATTCCCTTGATATCTGTCTTGCACTATCCCGGACCCTTCCGGCTTAAGGCATCTGCTACCACGTTGTCCTTCCCAGGGTGATAAAGCATCTCACAATCATAATCCTTAACCAGTTCCAACCAACCTCTTTGCCTCATGTTCAAATCCTTCTGGGTGAAAAGTATTTTAAACTGTTATGGTCAATGTATATCTAACACTTCTCACCATACAAGTAGTGCCGCCACACTTTTAGTGCAAAGGCTACTGCTGCAAGTTCCAAGTCATGTGTGGGGTATCTCTGCTCATATTCCTTCAACTAATGTGATGCATAAGCAATCACCTTCCCTGTCTGCATAAGAACACAACCCATACCTTGCCTCGAGGCATCATAATAAACTACAAACTTGTCCCGATCTGTAGGAAGACTCAACACCAAAGCGGTGATCAAACTCTTCTTGAGCTTCTGGAAGCTGTCTTCACACTTATCTGACCATATGAACTTCTTATTCTGGCATGTTAACTCTGTCAGTGATGACGCAATCTTGGAAAACCATCCACAAAGAGTATGTCATACCCTGCCAATCCTAAGAAACTTCTTATCTCTGAAGCGTTCTTTGGTCTTGGCCAATCTTTGACTGCCTCAATCTTCATTGGATCCACCTTAATCCCATCCTTACTAACTACATGACCTAATAAAGTCACTTGTGGCAACCAAAACTCGCATTTCTTGAACTTCGCATATAGTCTGTGTTCTCTCAACATCTGTAGTACCAATCTGAGGTGTTGCTCGTGTTCTGTCTGTGTCTGAGAGTATATCAACATATCGTTAATCAAGACGATCACAAACTGTTCCAGGTAATCTTTGAACACCCTGTTCATCAGATCCATAAATGCTGCTGGGGCATTAGTCAATACAAATGACATCACTAAAAACTCATAATGCCCATACCTGGTGTGAAAAGTTATCTTTGGTATATCCTCCTCCCTGATCCTCAACTAGTTATAACCAGATCGAAGATCTATCTTGGAGAATACCGTCCTACCCTGCAACTGATCAAACAAATCATCAATCATAGGCAAAGGATATATGTTCTTGATAACCAACTTGTTTAGTTCTTTGTAATCGATACACATCCTTAGAGAACCGTCCTTTTTTTTCACAAAGAGGACTGGTGCACCCCATGGGGAGAAATTGGGCCTGATAAAACCCAAGTCTAGTAACTCCTGTAGTTGAACCTTTAGTTCCTTCAGCTTAGCTGGAACCATCCTGTAAGGTGCCATAGACACTGGATTTGTCCCTGACGCTAATTCAATCACAAACTCAATCTCCCTGTGTGGAGGTCACCCTAGCAGATCCTCTAGAAACACGTCCAGAAACTCAAAGACTAATCAGGTCTATTCTAGTCCCACTGGCACGACCTAAGTGGTAACCACCATGCTAGCTATGAACCCTATGCATCCCCCCATGCAATAGGTCTCTACCTCTAAGTACAGATATCATAGGTATACGGGGTCCATGCAAAGTGCCAACGAATACGAAGAGGTCCTTACCCTCGGGCTCAAAGGTTACCATCTTCTTCTTGCAATCTATTGTTGTCCTATACTTTTCCAGCCAATCCATACCCATAATTATATCAAAATCAGTCATCCCCAATTCTACCAAGTCAACTGATAATTCCCTACCATCCACTGTAACTAGTAGTGATCTAACCCATCTCCCGAAAACCACTAAATCCCCTATAGGCAATATAGTACCAAACCCCACATGATAGAAGTCACATGGTCTACACAATCCATCTTTAATCGTACTGGCAACAAAAGAGTGTGTAGCACCCAAATCAATCAAAATAGTATAGAAGTTTCCAGCACTAGAAACCTAACCTGTAACTACTGAGGGACTAGCCTCAGCCTTTGCCTGGGTCAAGGCGAACACCCAAGATGGCGTCAGGCTATCCACCTTCTTCGACTCTTCCTTTCTGGCTCTCGGGCAGTCCTTTTTCAAATGCCCCACACTACCGTAAACAAAGCAGTCCTTCGCCCGAAATTCCCCAATATGGAACCTCCTACACCGAGTACACTCTGGGAATGCTTTCCAGGTCTCACCACCACCCTAGCAGCCCATCTGTATGCCCCGTGGCCTCTTATCTGGCCCTGGAGCTGAAACTATATCCGGAGTCTTTCTCTTCTGATCTCTCGGGCCTCCGCCCATACCAAAACCTCTAAATGTAGGTCCCAGCCTCCTAGAACTATTCTGGTTGCATTGTCACACCAGATCTTGTTCTCTGTGCTCTCAGCTGTAAGCTCCTTCTCCACAGCCTGTGCAAAGGTAATCAATCCTAGCACAGTAGTAATACGAACATCCTGGGCTATCATAGGTTGTAGCCCCTCAAGAAAACTCCCTTTTCTGGTCCCATCAGTGGGCACCAGATCCACGGAAAACTTTGCTAATTTGTTGAACTTCAGGGTGTAATCAGTCACTGTCATGTTACCCTAAAGTAAATTGCTGAACTCTTTAGCCTTCACAGCTTTAACTGTGTCGTTGTAGTATTTCTCATTAAACAAGGTCCTGAACTCTTCTGATTCCATGGTGGTTATTGCTCTGGTCTGGGATACAACGTCCCACCATATTCGGGCATCCTCCCGAAACATGTAAGTGGCGAAGGCCACTCTCTCATTACCACCCACCCTCAATAAAACCAAGACAATGGTTATCATGGTCATCCACTACTCAACCTTCAGTGGATCTGAGCCACCCTAAAAGACTGGAGGGTGTTTCTTCTTGAACCTCTCATACAGAGGTTCCCATCTATCTCCCCCTACCTGGGGCTGCACTACTGCTAGTTCCTCTAGCTGTATCATTGTTGGTTCTGCGGACTGCGGGTTCCCAGCTGGAACTTGTTGCTGTCTCAAAGGGCGAATCTCTTCTTTCTGCTTCTCTAGCCTGGCTTCCATACCAGCAAGCACCTGTTGCTAGTTTCTGGAGATGGCAGTGGGGCCTGGCCTGTAACTCTTGGCCAACCAACCTTTCTAACCTTTGAGGATTCATACTATTATTCAATTCACTCTGCAGTGATCAAACTGGCCTTTAGGTAAGTAAAAACAATACCTCCGGCTGCTTGACGATCCAAGATCAAACAGACAAACAACAGATGCAATGCTAATAAGCATGCCAATACATAATATGCTCATTCACAGTGCTAATAAGAACTTCCTGATATCCATCAACAAATAGCAAAGCACATTAAAATATCCAAACATTTATGCAAGTATAACATTGCTAATAAGCATGTTCTTTAATCCCTGGCAATGTTAACAGTGCTAATAAGCATTTCATGGTCTATATACAAATAATAATGTAATAAGTTGTACCCTTGCATTCACAGGTGGTAACAATGCTAATAAGCACGTTCTTTATCATTCATGCATCAGTCAAGGGCCAGGCCCTATCATATTATCTCATGCTTCCTAAACAGGCACATAGATAAGGCATTCACATCACGTTTAAGCATTTAAACACATAACCACATAATGATTACCGAACCCTGAGTCGAGCTTGTCTTTAGTGGCGAGTGTACATGCCCGACCAGTCTTCAGGAACCCTTAAACCTTGGTAGCTCTGATACCATGTTGTAACATCCTCCTAATATAGGACTGTTACACTGTGTTATTTTAAATTGTTTCAGATTCATGAATCAAGTCATTTGGTTAGAAATGTGTAGTTATGGTTAATGTCAAGGGTTAGGATTAAAAAATTTAGTCAAGGAACCGTTGACTTTTACTTAAAAAGTTTATATATTCATGGGATCCCAAAATATTACAACAAAAATTTTAAAAACGTATATATACATAAAAAGATACATCCGGCCGACCTAAGTGGAAAAATTAGGGCTACAACCCTAGTTCCTCGAATGTGGAAGACGAGCAGCCGCATATGTACACACTGCCACTGAAGCTCTCTAACTCATGGCTGGTCAAGCTTTCCTTTTCTCTTACCTGCACCACATAGCACCCGTGAGCCAATGTTCAGCAAAAAAACATAAGCAAGTGCATAAACAGAAAATACAGATTCTCAGATACTTAACTAGCATGTCTAGTAGTAATAACCTACTCATATATAGTCATTCAGTTACAAATAAATGGTCAATGGACCAGTCTGGGGCCGCTGCCCTGAACAGTACACCATAGAGTCAACCTCAGAGCCCCAAACCCTAGCTATGTGACCGTAGAGTCACGTGGGCCCTCGCCCTTACCTCTAAGTAACTATCCATAGAGCCATCCAAACATCTATGGTTTCCCAACAACCTTAGGGTCGGCCAACGTAATAGTACGTTGCCGATTTAGGCCTAAGCCTTTCGACCAGCGCAGCGCGCTATTGTCGTCCTTGACTAATAAGTCAAGCCCTAATCTAGGTATTCAAATATCAAAACAGAAACATATATGGATAGGCATACCCCAACATGATGAGCACTCATGCATGTTAATCACATAACGCCATCAAGTAACCGTACTCATAATAATAATCATACTTATTTAACGGGGCCAAGCCCTAACCACGCAAACCATGCAAACAAACATGTATCACTTAAGTAGTTATACAATAATCAAGTAGAATCAATCATCATGTGAAACGATAACTTAAACATAAACATTCTTAGGGGCCCAAGCCCTAATCATAATTAATAATAACAGTCGGGCCAAACCCTGATCAAATATAACACGTATTGGGTGCAGTTTTCTTACCTCAGGTCCGAGTATAGCATAAAATAAGAGTGACCCTCGAGCATGATCCCAGTTCCGAGCCCCTAGCGATAACCTAGTCACAACCATAATATAGGATTCCATCAATAATGAGAAAATAAAGGCTTTCGGAGAAAGTCCTAGCCTCTGGGGCCTCGAACTTTACTAAACTTGGTAGTAGAATAAATTCCAAGCCCTACGAAAAAGGTTCCCTTCACTAAAAACTCACCAAGGCCAAAACATACCAGGCGGGCCACAACCTGCCATCCCCTAGCCACAAGCTATCCGAATTCTAATCCCGAGGCTTCAATTCTTTGGTTTCCAGCCACAATCCTCTTAATTCTGCAAGAAAACTAGCTTAAGGAAGCTTAGAGAGAAAGAGAGTGAGTCATCTAGTGAAGTGTTTTTGTGTGCTTCTTTATGTTTCCTTAGGCTTAAGTTTCACTTAAGCTAATCCCAAGGCTTGAAGTACCAAAAACGTCTCCAATGGAAAAATGGTCAAATTCCCCAATATACCATCCTAAACTCACTAACTCCAAATATATCCCCAATTATTCATTCCCATTACCCGGTAACCCAATTCAATGCCAAATACCTAAAATACCCCATTGACTCACCCCGAGTCGTGAATTGGGTCCCATTGTGACTTTCCCGCTAATTTTCTCCCTAGGATCATCTTGTGCCGAGTAACCCAAATAAAACCACATAATAATGTGGTCTCTCACATATATGACATATATACACATATACACAATTATGCCCATAACAGGCCAAATTATGAAAATTGCCTTTCTAATAAGAAACAGGCCCACATGCATATTTAATATCCCTAAACATGCATAACTAGTTATATTATCATATAACACACATAATCACAATCAAATATATCAAAAAAACATATAATTCCATATATTTTCATCCTAGCCCCCTAATCAAGGCCCTAAGCCTTATTATGTAATTTTGGGACATTACAATATTAAAAGTGTAAATCAGAGTTATGCAGTGGAATGGGTCTTTTTTTAAAATTTATTAATACCAGTCAAGATCATATATACATAAATATATTCAATAATATACAAATAGATTAGAGATTACGTCTTCTAGCCTATCAAAAATCTATGAATCATTTTGTATAAGTCAACGATCGTACAATCCAGATCCTGAAAGGTCACACCTTGTTCTTCCAAACCAATCCTCAAACACACAAGGATGGACATGTAGGATTCAAAAGATTGATTTAGAACTCTATAGATGTACTCAACACATGAGATATAAAGATGTTTGATTAAGAGAATATGTATTGAATAGTTTTTCAAGTTTAGGAAACACTATCGTTTTCTTTCTGAGAGAGAGTCTGACAGTGTAACGACCTGAATTTGCTAATCAGGCTTAGGGCCTTGATTAGTGTGCCTAGAGGGCAATAAGTGATTTAATATGCTAATATGTGGATTTATGTGAATATGTGATAATGATACATGTTTAATTGAGTTAAATGTGCATGTGGGCCCCGTCGGGATATTAGGGGCATAAGTGTGATAAATGTTATATATATGTGATATGTCTGTGCAGCACGATCTGAGACAGTCCTGGGGAGCGGTTAGCCAGGAAGTCACAACGGGGTTGAGAATCTGGCTCGGGGCGAGTAGAGGAGTAATTTGGGTATTAGGTGTGTTATGGGATTATCGGGACATGAAAATAAATATTTGGAGATATATTTGAGGATAGAATGTCAATTTGGGAGTATTGGGGAAATTTACCATTATGCCCTCGGGGACGTTTTGGTACCCCGAGCCTTGAGGTGACCATACAGACATAAGTTGAATAATACAAATCTTAGAAATATTCAGAACACTTAAGGAACCGACTCATTTTCTCTCTAAGCAAGTGGATGTTTTTCTCTTTGGATACTTAAGGAGAACTTCGAAGAATTGGCTAGAAACTTGAAGGATTTCAGCTGAGAAATCTTGGGGAGCTTGGAGCTTGAGGATTGAAGATCAACATCTGGGATTGAATTCAGCAAGGGGTAAGCTTTAATTATAAGAATATGTTTAGAATTGCAGCTGGTTGTTAGAGTATGCATGTTAGCAAGTTTGAATTGTTCTTGAGTGATCTAGTTGAGTTTTGGGGTAGATTTTAATGGGTTTTGATGTTGATACTGAGCTGGAATGATGGTGTTGTTTATCTAGGATTGTTAGCTTGGTTTTGGTGAGGATTGGCATGAAGAAAACGCAGGAAAAAGGGTGAAAAATCTGGGTTTGGAGGTGAGGGCCACGGCCCTAGGAGGGGCACGCCGCGGCGCTTGGTGGGTGCACTGCAGCCCGTGTGTGTATCAGTGGGAAGCTAGCCTCTGTTTTGAGGCTAGCCATGGCGCTTGTGGGTAGGGCCGCGACCCTTAGTGCTAATTTGTATTTTTAAGGGTGTTTAAGCTTGGGGACTCAATGGTTAAGGCTCGGGATGGATTTTATCACCCGGATTCATAGAATTCAAGGTCCCGGAGGTTAGGGTGATGGCTCGAAGTTATTTATTGGATTAGAACTTGGTGGATGGTTGTTGTTAATATGTTATGACTAGGGTTTCGGAGAAGCTCAAGTTAATGGACTGTGCTCGGAGAGCTCGGGACTCAGGTAAGAAAACCCTTGTTCCTATAGAGCTTGTGTTCAGGGCTGAGCCCAATATGTTTGAATAGAATTGGTATGCAGAGCTGAGCCCAATATATTAGAACTGCAGGGCATAGCCCTTTAGCTGAGTATGCTAGAATTCTCTATTTGCTTGCTATGCTATTTATGTTATTCTGTGAATGATCGGCAAGGGCCGAGAACGGCGTTGGGCACGTTGAGTGCAGGGCCGAGAACGGCGTTGGGCACGTTGAGTGCAAGGCCGAGAACGGTAAGGGGCAGGGAGCAGCGTTGAGCACGTGGAGTGCGAGTTTCCAGGGCGAGTCCCTAAAAGGATACCTGGGATATCCTCACGGCGTGGTCCACGAACCCAGGGCTTGGTAAGCGCCTGGGACGGCTAGGTCGTATGTGTTTAGCCCATTGGTGGCCTGTTTATATGCTTGATATATGTGTTGCATATGTTATCTGTTTGTGGGTTTTCTTGCTGGGCTTCGGCTCACAGATGCCTTGTGGTGCAGGTACGGGTAAAGAGAAGGTCAACCACCCATGAGTGCAGCAGGCGTGAGGCGGCGTGTACATGTTTGGCCAGCCTGGCTGCCACAGCCAGAGGATTTTGGGAGATGCTTGTAAATAAACCTAGATTTTGTCGTTTAGTCGACTTGATTCAGTTTATATGTTGTGAATATTTCTAAACTGTATTTTGGGATCCCAAGTGTAAAAATTTTATGATTTTCTATGGAAATTGCTATTTCTAAAGTTTTTCCTCTATTTATGGCTTAATTAAACTATTTGACCTAAAACCTCGATTAGCGAGTTGAATGCACGTTTTTAAACTCGCTTAGTAACGGCTCTAAGGGGATATTTGTAACGACCCGAATTTGCTAATTGAGCTTAGGGCCTTGATTAGTGTGCCCGGAGGGCAATAAGTGATTTAATATGCTAATATGTGGATTTATGTGAATATGTGATAATGATGCATGTTTAATTGAGTTAAATGTGGATGTGGGCCCCGTCAGGATATTAGGGGCATAAGTGTGATAAATGTTATATATATGTGATATGTCTGTGCTGCACGATCCGACACAGTCCTGGGGAGTGGCTAGCCAGGAAGTCACAACGGGGTTGAGAATCCGACTCGGGGCGAGTCGAGGGGTAATTTGGGTATTAGGTGTTATGGGATTATCGGGACATGAAAATAAATATTTGGAGATATATTTGAGGATAGAATGTCTAGGCGGGAGTATTGGGGAAATTTACCATTATGCCCTCGAGGATGTTTTGGTACCCCGAGCCTTGAGGTGACCATATAGACATAAGTTGAATAAGACAAATCTTAGAGCTATTCAGAACACTTAAGGAACCGACTCATTTTCTCTTTAAGCAAGTGGATGTTTTTCTCTTTGGAGACATAAGGAGAACTTCGAAGAATTGGCTAGAAACTAGAAGGATTTCAGCTGAGAAATCTTGGGGAGCTTGGAGCTTGAGGATTGAAGATCAACATCTGGGATTGAATTCAGCAAGGGGTAAGCTTTAATTATAAGAATATGTTTAGAATTGCAGCTGGTTGTTAGAGTATACATGTTAGCAAGTTTGAATTGTTCTGGAGTGATCTAGTTGAGTTTTGGGGTAGATTTTAATGGGTTTTGATGTTGATACTGAGCTGGAATGATGGTGTTGATTATCTAGGATTGTTAGCTTGGTTTTGGTGAGGATTGGCTTGAAGAAAACGTAGGAAAAAGGGTGAAAAATCTGGGTTTGGAGGTGAGGGTCGTGGTCCTAGGAGGGGCGACCCGCGGCCCGTGCTCGTGCAGCCATGGGAGGCCGAGAAGATTCAAGCGCGCCGCGGTGCTTGGTGGGCGCGTCGCGGCCCGTCTGGGTGTCAGTGGGAAGCTAGCGTCTGTTTTGAGGCTAGCCGCGACACTTGTGGGTAGGGTCGCGACCCTTAGTGCTAATTTGTATTTTTAAGGGTGTTTAAGCTTGGGGACTCAATGGTTAAGGTTAGGGATGGATTTTATCACCCGGATTGATAGAATTCAAGGTCATGGAGGTTAGGGTTATGGCTCGAAGTTATTTATTGGATTAGAACTTGATGGATGGTTGTTGTTAATATGTTGTGACTAGGGTTTCGGAGAAGCTCAAGTTAGTGGACTATGCTCGGGACATCGGTGCTCGGAGAGCTCGGGACTCAGGTAAGAAAACCCTTGTTCCCATAGAGCTTGTGTGCAGGGATAAGCCCAATATGTTTGAATAGAATTGGTATGCAGGGATGAGCCCAATATGTTAGAATTGCGGGGCGCAGCCCTTTAGCTGAGTATGCTAGAATTCTGTATTTGCTTGCTATGCTATGGATGTTATCCTGTGAATGATCGGCAAGGGCCGGGAACGGCGAAGGGCCGGGAACGGCGTTGGGCACGTTGAGTGCAAGGACGAGAACGCCAAGGGGCTGGGAGCAGTGTTGAGCACGTGTAGTGCGAGTTGCAAGGGCGAGTCCCTAAAAAGATACCTGGGATATCCTCATGGCGTGGTCCGCGAACCCAGAGCTTGGTAAACACCTGGGACGACTAGGCCGTATGTGTTTAGCCCATTTGTGGCCTGTTTATAGGCTTGATATATGTGTTGCATATGTTATCTGTTTGTGGGTTTTCTTGCTGGGCTTTGGCTCACAGATGCTCTGTGGTGCAGGTAAGGGTAAAGAGAAGTTCAACAAACCATGAGTAGAGCAGGCGTGAGGCGGCGTGTACATGTTTGGCCAGCCTGGCTGCCACAGCCAGAGGATTTTGGGAGATGCTTGTAAATAAACCTAGATTTTGTCGTTTAGTCGACTTGATTTAGTTTATATGTTGTGAATATTTCTAAACTGTATTTTGGGATCCCAAGTGTAAAACTTTTATGATTTTCTATGGAAATTTCTATTTCTAAAGTTTTTCCTCTGTTTATGGCTTAATTAAACTATTTGACCTAAAACCTCGATTAGCGAGTTGAATGCACGTTTTTAAACTCACTTAGTAACGGCTCTAAGGAAGTAGGGCATTACAGACAGTCTAAACTTTTTAATCGCTTGAAAACAAAAATTCCTGAAAGTATCACTTTCAATTTTATAAAGATGATTAAATTAATTAATTTTTATTTTATTAAAATAAAACTAATCAATTATAACCTATTTAATTATTTAATTTAAATCATATTTAAAAAGAATAATTAAATACTGATTAAACAAATAACTTTGAAATTCAAAATTCAAATCAAGGGATACAGATGTCCCTATGTGTGGCGCCACACTCACTGTGCAGTGAGTGTGTCACACCACACTATTAGGGTTCTCCCTAATTTTCTCAATTGTTTGTTTGGTCAATATTTAAGACAATATATTTATCCCAAAATAAATTCCAGTTAATTCAAAATTAATTTTATCTTAAAATATCAATTTTAAAAATATAAATAAATAAATATCTTATTATAAATAATATAATTATTAATCTCTCTCTTTATATTAATCTAAACATGATTAATATTTATTTTAACATATAGTTTTTCTTTTATAGTTAAATAATTAATTAATTAATCAATTGCCCATAACTATCACATAATTATTTTATTGCAATTTAGTCATTCTCTCTACAAATCTTTATTTTGACACCCTTACCCTTGACAGTGTAGAACAGAGGTGATCTGAGGACCATGGACCTATAATACGAAGCTCCAATAAACCAGATTATTAATTAAACTATTTATTCTAAAAATCTTATTTATGAATTACATGATTACTCCACTATAAATATGAAATTTCACTCTAAGTATTTATAGAATTATATTTACACAGTTTTCTCTTATAGTTCATTGATATAATCAATAAATGTAGTTTTGTCCTTCATTTATTGGTTCGTTATTTTGAGCTAGTCATGATTACTGTTTTACCCTTCTAATTACCTCTTGATCCTTAAGTACCACTAATTCATTAGTGAATAACTAATCTATAATCAAATTATAGATTTGAGCTCAATAACTACTCAGTTCTAGAATTAACCCTTAAGGGAACCAATATTTGATCAGTTAGGAAAGTATGGATTCCATTATTGTAAATCATGTTCCAACCATTCATGATATTGAATCTTCAAAACAAAAGTCATTAACCTCATTATACTAAGGAACATTAATGAGTGAATCAAAAGATCTAATAAACACAAATAGGAGTTCATGAATACTCAGGATTTAGACTGATCTACAAATGATCATCTATTATGATAAGAATTAAATCTCTATGTCAAACAGCAAGTTTATAAAGATAATTAATTCTCATCGGTCCTATATAATCTCTATTATATACAACACATTTACTAAGATGTCTATCCATATCAGTAATCTGAATCTATATCACTCGCATCTCGTATGCTTAGTAAATCGCACTAGTAACCATTCATCACAAATTCCTTATTTTAATATGTTACTGACTATCTTAGTCATTATATATGATCTTAATTCTCTCGTGCTAATACAATTTCATATTCTCATGAATGAATAAGGAATTTTCTTTATATTATTATATAATTAATTCAAACCATAATTAACATTTAATAAAAGTGTACTTTTATTTAAATCAATAAACTGTCTTTACATGCTTTTAGGTCATTAATCCTAACACACTTCGCAATAAAGAATATTTTATTTTCTAAAGGTACTTTATCTCAGTTAGTGCAGTTTTATTAACCTAACATCCTACTTTTAAAAGAGTTGACTTTCAGAGTTCGTTTACCACTAAGGTACGCAGTAGCATCCCTAGTGAGTCCACCAGTAGGAAAATTGGGTCATTACAGGTCTAACCCTACACAGTGGCTGGCGTGTAGCAATGTTGTGCTTCCCCAATTTTTTCTCATTTATTAATTTAATGAATAAGATTAAATATCAATGCATTAAAATAATATATTATTTCATAAATCATAAATATCAGTTAATTCAAAAACATGAATTAACTTTATCTTATCAAATCTAAATAATTTATTCTCATATAATAAATTAATATCACACTCTCTTAATATTAATTAACCCAAAATCAATTAATATTAGTATCACTTATACCTAGTTTAAAAAAAACATATTAGTTTAATTAATTAAGTACATGTAATCATCACATTAATATACATTTTTCTTGGAAAGCTAATTCCTTGCCATTTTATTCATTTCTCAATTTATTTTGTCAATACAACCTGCTCCTTGGACAATGTAGTATAGAGGTGACTTGGAGACCATGGACCTATAATACTAAGCTTTAATAAACTAGACTACTACATAAACTGTAACGCCCTAGATAACCAAGATCGTTACACTATGTAGTTAAAATAGTGCAAGACTTGCTAATCAAGTCATTTTATTAAAAATGTGATCCTAAGGTCTACAATTGGATTAGGGTTAAAACATTTTGATCATAAATGGTTAATTTTTCATTAAAATAGATGTTTGGTACATGGGATCCAAAAACAGGTTTTAAGTGTCAATTTACAAACTCTCAAAAGTTATATACAATCAGTGGCCACTATAATGGCAAAATACAAGTTTTAGGCTTCTGTCTCTTGTACTTTCCCTCACCCGTGGTGGATGACCAACTGGCAATGTACACCTTGCCCCATGAGCTCTCCAACTCATGGTTGATCTAACTTACCCTTGCCTTTACCTGCACCACATAGCACCCGTGAGCCAAGGCCCAACAAGAAAACCAAAACAACAATCACATGTAGTAATAAGGATATTCAATAAAGCTTATCTCATATAAACATAAAACAAAGTACGGATATTCAATTATTCAATGGCAATCACATAATCTCAAGTAATCAGGGTTGGCACCCTTAGACCAAGCCCCTTGTCGATCTAGCTGGCCCCGGCTCACATAGGTTGGGTCGCGCTCAGTATGCTTACCATTAGCCCTAGCTCCCGTAGGCCGGTCATTCTTGTATGAAAAATAAATCTTACAAATACATATTACAAGAAACCAGGAATCTCAGTCCCGTTCACAACCACGCAGGGTGCAATTTTCTTACCTTGAATTCCGAGCGAATATAATAGAACGATCTCAAACACATTCCTCAGTCCTGAACCTTGGCTATAACCTAGTCACAGTGGCGAATGGGTAAGTGTGAATCATGTCAATTAGTAAAACAGTTGAAAATTTCCCATAAAGCACTATCTAATATTAATACTTCAAATGTGTTGGAATTATTGCATATGGATCTCATGGGTCCTATACAAGTTGAAAGTATTAATGGTAAGAGATACATTTTTGTATGTGTGGATGATTTTTCTAGATTTACTTGGGTAGATTTCTTAAGAGAAAAATCAGATACATTTGAAGCTTTTCAAACTTTTTGTAAAAGACTAAGAGTTGAAAAAAATTGTAACAATAGAAAAATTGTAAGAATACGAAGTGATCATGGTAAGGAGTTTGAAAATTATACTTATGATGAATATTGTAAATCTTGTTGAATTCTGCATGAATTTTCTGCACTCGAAACCTCGGAACAAAATGGGGTAGTGGAACGAAAAAATTGTAACTTGCAGGAAATGGTAAGAGTTATGCTGAATAGCAAAAAACTCACAAAGAAAGTGTGGGCTGAAGCAATCAACACTGCTTGTTACACAATTAATCGTGTTTTTCTGTCTCCAGGTACAAATAAAACTCCATATGAGATCTGGAAAGGTAGAAAACCTAATGTCAATTATTTTCATGCATTTGGGTGTCTGTGTTATATTCTTAGAGATCTTGAGAATCTGGACAAATTTGATGCCAAAAGCGATTTAGGAGTTTTTCTTGGATATTCCACAAATAGTAGGGCCTATTGTGTTTATTACATCAGAACCCAAACTATTATGGAATCTGCTAATGTGGTTTTTGATGTTCTAAAAGATTTTTCTTCGTACTCCCATGAGGAGGAAATTAACAGGTTCATTGATGTTTAGCAACATAAAAGGATGTCAGATCTGACAACAAAACCCTCAGAGGCGACAACAGCTACTGATGATGTATAAGCATTGATTCTGTCGCGACAACTACTGAACGAACAGAGAAGGAAAATCTAGTTATTTCTTCTGACTCCGTTAAAAAAGAACCATCAACCAGAGTAAAATGGAATCACCCTTCTGATCTCATTTTGGGAAATCTTGAGGAGAGTACGGTCACTCGAAAGAGGTATGTAAACTTGGTTCAATTTTTATTTTTTACTTCTAAATTGGAACCAAACACTGTGAAGGAAGCCTTAAATGATGAATCATGGATTAATTCCATGCAAGAAGAGCTAAATCAATTCACAAGGAATGAGGTATGGATCCTTGTCCCTAGACTAAGTCATACTAATGTTATACGTACAAAGTGAATATTTAAAAACAAAAATGATGAATTTGAGACCATAATAAGAAATAAAGCTAGACTAGTTGCATAGGGGTACACTCAAGTTGAAGGAATTGATTTTGGTGAGACATTTGCCCCTGTTGTAAGACTTGAATCCATAAGATTATTGCTAACTATTTCATGTGTTCTTGGTTCTAAATTATTCCAAATTGATGTCGAATCCGCCTTTTTAAATGGATTTTTGAATGAACAAGCTTACGTGGAGAAACCCATAGGGTTTGAGGACCCTTATTGTCCTAATCATGTTTTTAAATTGCAAAAAGCTTTTGTATGGGTTGAAATAAGCCCCACGGGCTAGGTATGAGAGACTAACTCATTTTTTGGTCTCAAAGGGGTACAAGAGAGGGGGAGTAGAAAAAACACTTTTTATCAAAAATGTTGATACAAATATTATGATAGCACAAATATATGTTGATGATATAGTGTTTGGCTCTACTAATGATTCTCTAGTACAGGAATTTGTGAAACAAATGCATGAAGAGTTTGAGATGAGCATGGTAAGAGAACTTAATTTTTTCTTAGGACTCCAAGTTAAGCAGTCAGACGAGGGAATTTTCATTTCACAAAGCAACTATGCTTGAAATTTGCTGAAGAGATTTGGACTCGATGCATCTAAACCTGCAAAAACACCCATGGGTACTACTGCCAAACTATCTAAAGATGAGAATGGGAAGAAAGTTGATCCAACTCTTTACAGGAGTATCATTGGGAGTCTCCTATAATTAACTGCTAGTCTCCCAGACATCAGTTACAGTGTTGGAGTATGTGCACGTTTCCAAGGAAACCCCATGGAGTCTCATGTGACTGCTGTAAAAAGAATTATTCATTATATCAATAATACTCTTGATTTAGACATTTGGTAGTCCAAAGAAACAAACTCTAACCTTGTGTGTTATAGTGATGTAGATTGGAAAGGAAACGCTGATGACCGTAAAAGTACAAGTGGTGGTACTTTTTACTTAGGAAACAATTTGGTCTCCTGGCATAGTAAAAAACAAAACTCCATCTCCTTGTCCACATCCGAACCAGAGTACATAGCTTGTAACGACCCAAAATCACTAATATGGCTTAAGGGCCTTGATTAGTGTGCCGGGAGGGCATATCTGGTCCATGTGTGAATTAATTGATTAAATACATGATTATATGTTAAGTGTGCTTGTTTGATTATATGAATGTTAAATTGTGATTGAATGTTATAACTATGAGAACCATATTATTATGTGGGTAAATCTGCAGCGTGCGACTTGAGGCGATCCTAGGGAGCTAGATTGCGGGAAATGTCACAACGGGGCTTGGTATTTAACTTTGGACAAGTCAGGGGCAGTTTAGGTATCGGGTAGTTGTTTAGACTATCGGGTTATGGAAATAAATATATGGAGATATATTAGAGGATAAGAAGCTTAGACGGGAATATTGGGGAAAATTATCGTTTTGCCCTCGGAGACGTTTCCGGTACCCCGAGCCTCGGGATTGACTTAACTGATTAGGATTAGACTAAGTTAATGAAAGACAGGGAAACAAAGCACAAACTGAGTTATACTCTCTCTCTCTCTCCTCTTCTCTTCCCTTTTCTCTCCCAAGAAATTACAGAAACCCAAGGGAAAATCAACTCGAACTTAGTGATTTGTGCTGGAAATTTGTAGGCTAACCTGGTGCTCATCTAAGTGAACTCAACCAAGTTTAAAGCAAGGACGGAACTATGTTTCTGAGCATTTGAATTTTGAGTTTTGACTGGGTTTTAAGGGAGTTTATGGTTTTGATGTTTAAAGGTTGAATTAAGCTGAGAAACTTGGATTGTAGCTCAAGAATTCGCCAAGAAGGTGGTTCAGCAAAAGAGGTAAGCTTCATTTCGTTATTCAGAGGTTAAATTTGAGTGTTGCATGACTAGTTTTGGTGTTTTCAGTTGCTGGGTTTCCGAGGATCAATATGGAGTTTTAGTGGGTTTCTAAGCTGAATTTCTGTTGGGATATGTTGTTAGAGTCATGATAAAGGTTCTATGATTGATGGATTTTGAGTTAGGATGCTTTGGAATGATTTTGGATGGGGTTAGGATGCTAGAAATGGAGGTTTTTCTGGGCACGAAGGAGAGGGTCGCGGCTCTGTTCTAGAGCGTCGCGACCCTACGAAGCAAGAGAGACAAGGCCTCGGCTAGAGGATGGGAAGGGCTGCGGCACGTGTCTTCTTGATGGGAGCCTTAGGTTCTGTTTTAGAGGCAGGCCACAGCTAGGCTTCAAGGGCCGCGGCCCTTGTGTGCATTCTTGAACACTTGGGGGTTTTAAGTGTGGGAGTCTAGCCTAGAGTGCTCGGGATCGATTTCCCCACCGTGCTTGGTGGAAACTTGATGTTCCGGAAGTTAGTATTGTACCCGGCAACCTTTACTTGAATATTAATGGAACCCCAATACCTTGTTTGTGACTAGGTGTTAAGTCTAGGGCTCGGGAACGGATCGTGCTTGAGGAGCGTCGCTCGTAATCAGTGAACGTAAAAATCTAAAGGTAAGAAAACTGCACCTGGTTGTATATTTGTAATGGGACTAAGGGTTCCTTAATGTGTATGCTTGAAAGGATGGTATTATGCCATGTAAACAGTGAACCAACGGCCTATGAGTGCCAAGGGTTACACTAGCGCACAGGGCGCGGCTTGGACACTGGTAGCTGAGGACAGCTTATTATGCATTGAGCTCAGTTTAAGCGGGCCGGAGTCAGTGGGGTAAACAGAGGGTGCGACCTAAGTTGTCGACCCTGACTAATATGAGATTTGAATGTTATTTGTGATTAGTTGCATCTCTGCTTCTGATTATGTGTTGAATGGTTTTTGTGGAGTATTTAATGATTGATCGTGCTTAAAGAATTGACTGTTTGTTATTATTGTTTATGTTGCACATTAAGTTTTCTTGTTGGGATTTGGCTCACGGGTGCTACGTGGTGCAGGTAAAGGCAAGGGCAAGCTTGATCATCCCTGACTTAGAGAGCTCTGCGAGCCAAATGTACACGACTAGGTGCTCAGCCGCCACAGTTGGGGGTTTAGGCAGGGGCGCAAGAACTAGAAATGTGTATTTTGCCTTAGTATGACTGTTGGTTTTCTGTATTTTGGGAATTTTTAAATCAACTTTTAAACTTTATTTCTTTTTGGGATCCCATGTATTAAACTACTTAGTTATATAAAGTGAAATTTTTGAGACCAAAACCTTTTTAACCCTAGCTCATACATATTTAGTGACACATTTTTAAATTAATGACTTGATTAGCAAGTCCTGCACCTTATAAATACACAGTGTAGCGGTCTTGGCTATCCAGGGCGTTACAACTTGGTATCAGAGCATCCTAGGTTTAAGGGTTCCTGAAGACCGGCTGGACATGTACATTCGCTGCTAGAGACAAGCTCAATTTAGGGTTGGTAATGTGTATATGTGTTTATATGCTTATATGCTTAAAATGAGTTGTACATGTTGTTGTTTATTGGATTAATGGGAAGCATGAGATACTGATAGGGCCTGGCCCTTCACTGTTGTCTGAGACTATTGAGGTATGTTTATTAGAATCATCGTGCATGTAAATGAATATTTGGATGATTAATTGTATATTGTGCATGGATGAATGTTTGTTTCATAGGTATTGTGTGATGAGATTAGAGGCATTCTTATTAGCAGTCGGTGTATGTGGATGGATGCCTATATATTGATTGTTTGTGATTGGTTATGTTCCATTGGTGGATTTTGGAGAAGTTTTTTTACCCTGTCATCATGGTCTGACTGCCGAGTCGTTGATTGCAGATTGACTTGGATAGCTATGCGTCCAAGAAAATCTACGCGACTAGCTGGCACTAGGTCCGAGACCGGGGGTGATGACCAAGGCCAGATTCCACCGCCAGTCCCTGAGAAATGGCAAAAACTTATGGCAGATATGCAGGCTCGATTATAGAGCCAGGATGAACAGATTCGCCTATTGCGACAGCAGGCTCCATCAGGGAGCGCTGCCCCTATTGTATCACCAGCAGTGATACCAGCTGTACAGTCTGGGGAGGTTGGGAACATTTGGGAGTCGTTATGTGAATAGTTTAGGAAGCAGCAACCTCCAATCTTTGAAGGGGGACCTGATCCACTGAAGGTTGAGGATAGAGGGACATGACAGAGTGGCCTGTGCCACGTATATGTTGAGAGAAGATGCCCGCATCTGGTGGGAATTGGCATCGCAGACCAGGGATGTTACCGCTTTGAGTTGGGAAGGCTTCAGAGACCTATTCAGTCAGAAATACTACAATGTTGTCGTCAGGGCAGAAAAAGTTAATGAGTTTGTGGGTTTGGTGCAGGGCAATATGACTGTTACTGAATATGCCCTAAAATTTGACAGGCTTGCAAAGTTTGCACTAGATATTGTGCCTACTGATGCTGCTAGGCAAGATAGATTTATCAGGGGGCTTAATGCTATGATAGCCCGGGATGTCAGGATCACAACGGTACCTGGAGGAACAACTTATGCCCAGGCCATTGAGAAGGCTCTTACTGCTGAGGAAGCGGAGAACAAGATATGGAGGGAAAATGCAGTGAGGCGTGAGGGCCGCAGAGTGGTGCCTCCTTATTCAGGGATATGTAGGAGCGGAGGCCCCAGTGACTTCAAGAGAAAGGCTCTTGACACTTCGACCGCTGCTGATCCTGATAGGAGGGGTCGGGATGGTCAGGTTGGCCGTCAGGATGGCGGCAAGGCATGGCGGTCCTACTCGGAGTGCCCGAGGTGTAGAAGACGCCATCTGGGCGAATGTTGGGCCAAGGCTTGTTTTGTGTGCGGAATATTGGGGCATCTCAGGAAAGAGTGCCCAACAGTGAAGAAAGGTGAAGCATGGAAGGTGGATAGCTTGACTCCAGCTTGAGTATTCACCTTGACTCAGGCAGAGGCCGAGGCTAGTCCCTCGGTAGTGACAAGTCAGCTTTCTAGTGCTGGCTCTCCTTTTACTGTATTGATTGATTCTGGTGCTACACATTCCTTTGTTTCTAGTAGAGTGATTGATAGATTGTGTAGACCTAGTGAATATCGAACTGCAAGGTTTGGGACTTTATTGCCTACAGGGGAACTAGTAGTTTCTAGGAGGTGGATTACGGCACTGCCAATGATGGTTGATAGCAGGGAACTTTCGGTGGATTTGATTGAGTTAGACATGGAGGATTTTGACATGATTCTAGGGATGGACTGGTTGGTCAGATATGGGGCTACCATTGACTGCAGGAAGAAGATGGTGACTTTTGAGCCCGAGCGCGAAGATCCTTTTGTCTTTGTGGGTGCTGTGTCTGGACCCTGTGTACCCATGATTTTAGCGTTGAGAGCCAGAGACTTGCTACAAGGAGGATGCATAGGTTTTCTGACCAGTGTAGTGGATACTACTAGGGTTATGCCAGCAGGGCCGGGAGAAACCAGATTGGTGTGTGAATTTTTGGATGTATTTCTTGAGGATATACTAGGGTTGCCGCCGTGCAAGGAGATCTAGTTTGAGATTGAGTTAGCACCGGGGACATAACCAGTATCAAGGACACCATATAGGATGGCTCCAGCTGAGTTGAAGGAATTAAAGATACAGTTGGAGGAGCTTCTAGATTTGGGATTCATCAGGCCTAGTTATTCTCCAAGAGGCGCTCCAGTGTTGTTTGTTAAGAAGAAGGACGGGACTCTGAGGATGTGTATAGACTACAGAGAATTGAACAAGTTGACCATAAAGAATAAGTACCCTCTACCAAGGATTGATGACTTGTTCAATCAGCTGCAGGGAAATACGGTGTTCTCAAAGATTGATCTACGATCTGGTTATTACCAGCTGAGGATCAAAGAAGAGGATATACCGAAGACAACCTTCCAGACCCGATATGGGCATTATGAGCTCTTGGTCATGTCTTTCGGTTTGACCAATGCCCTAGCAACTTTTATGGATTTGATGAACAGGGTGTTCAAGGACTTCTTGGATTAGTTCGTCATTGTCTTCATCGATGACATTTTGGTATACTCCAGTTCAGAGGCAGAGCATGAGCAACATCTTCGAAAAGTTTTACAGAGGTTAAGGGAGCTTCAGTTGTACGCCAAATTTAAGAAGTGTGAGTTTTGGTTGTCAGAGGTGGCTTTCCTTGGGAATATAGTTGGTGCAGAAGGGATTAAGATGGATCCGTCCAAGGTAGAAGCAGTAAGAGATTGGCCGAGGCCAAGGAACGCCTTACAGGTGCGGAGTTTCCTTGGCTTGGCAGGTTATTACAGACGGTTTGTAGAGGGGTTTCCAAAGATTTCTTTACCAATGACAGAGTTGACGAGGAAGAATCAGAAGTTTTTTTGGTCAGAGAAGTGCGAGAACAGTTTCCAAGAGTTGAAGCGACGACTTATTTCTACACCAGTGTTGAGTCTTCCTTCGGAGGAAGGAAAGTTTGTGGTTTACTGTGATGCATCGAGGATGGGTTTAGGCTACGTACTGATGCAGAATGAGAAAGTTATAGCCTATGCATCGCGGCAACAGAAGGAGTATGAGTAGCGGTATCCTACCCATGATTTGGAGTTGGTGGCAGTGGTATTCGCTCTGTAGGTATGGCGACATTATCTGTATGGGGAGAAGTGCGAGATATACACTGACCACAAGAGTTTGAAATATTTCTTCACTCAAAAGGATCTGAACATGAGACAAAGGCGTTGGTTGGAGCTGGTTAAGGAGTATGATTTTGATATCCTTTACCACCCTAGAAAGGCCAATTTGGTGGCGGATGTGTTGAGTAGGAGGGGCCCAGGACAATTGTATAGTTCCACCCACATCTTGAGGGAGTTAGCAGATGAGATGACGAGAGCAAGAATAGAATTGGTGGTGGGCTAGTTAGCTAATATTACCTTGCAGTCGACCCTGCTGGAGAGGATTAAGGAGGGACAAATGGTGGATGTGCAGTTGCAGGAAGTTAGGCAGCATGTTTTAGCGGGGAAAGCTAAGGATTATTCCGTCTCTGAGACTAGTATGCTTCGATATCAGGGGCGGATTTGTGTTCCAGCAGAGGCGGGGATCAGATGGGAGATACTGGATGAGTCTCACACTACGCCGTACTCGCTTCATTCGGGTACCACAAAGATGTATCAGGATCTACGGACATTATATTGGTGGCCCAGGATGAAGAAGGATGTGGTAGAGTATGAGTCTAGATGTTTGACATGTCAGCAGGTAAAGGTTGAGCATCAGTGACCAGCGGGATTGCTTCAGCCTTTGGGTATCCCAGAGTGGAAGTGGGAGGACATGACCATGGATTTGTAGGAGGGTTACCCAGGACATCACCATGGATTTGTAGGAGGGTTACCCAGGACAGTGGGACTTTGTGACTTGGTGTGGGTGATAGTGGACAGATACACTAAGTCAGCTCATTTTCTTCCAGTGAGGTCGACCTTTACAATGGAACAATATGTAGAGTTGTATGTGAGGGAGGTAGTTTTCCTCCATGGGTTTCCAAAGTCTATTGTATCAGATCGAGATCCCATCTTTACCTCCAAGTTTTGGGGAGCTCTGCAGAGAGCTATGGGGACTCAGTTGAAGTTTAGCACAGCTTTCATCTTCGGACTGATGGACAGTATGAGAGGACGATTCAGGTATTGGATGACATGCTTAGGGCGTGTGTGATTGATTTTGAGGTGTCTTGGAGTAAGTACTTACAGTTGATTGAATTCTCGTATAACAACAGTTATCAGTCCATGATTGGGGTGGCCCCTTATGAGATGTTATATGGGAGAAAATGTAGATCACCCATACATTGGGATAAGATGGGTGAAAGGAGGTACTTAGGGCCAGATATGGTTCAAAGGACTAATGAGGCTATTGAGAAGATTTGAGCCAGAATGCTTACGTCGCAGAGTAAACAGAAAAGCTACGTTGATCCTAAGTGTAGGGACGTGGAGTTCCAGGTTGAGGCCATGTGTTTTTGCGAGTCTCACCATTGAGAGGGGTAAGGAGATTCGGAGTAAAGGGAAAGATGAGCCCTCAGTTTGTTGGACCTTTTGAGGTCCTGGAAAGGATTGGACAGGTGGCTTACAAGTTGGCCTTGCCACCGTCGCTGTTAGGAGTTCATGATGTATTCCATGTCTCCATGTTGCGAAAATATGTTTTAGATATGACGCATGTGCTGAGGTATGAAGACTTGGAGTTATAGACAGATTTGTCCTATGAAGAGCGACCAGTTAGGATTTTAGACCGGAAGGACAAAGTCTTATGGAATAAGACAATCTCATTAGTTAAGGTGTTGTGGAGAAATAGCAAGGTCAAGGAAGCGACCTGGGAGTTAGAGACAGCGATGCGGGATCAGTATCCCGAGCAATTCAGGTAAATTTCGAGGACGAAATTCTCAGTAGGAGGGGATAGTTGTAACGACCCAAAATCACTAATATGGCTTAAGGGCCTTGATTAGTGTGCCAGGAGGGCATATCTGGTCCATGTGTGAATTAATTGATTAAATACATGATTATATGTTAAGTGTGCCTGTTTGATTATATGAATGTTAAATTGTGATTGAATGTTATAACTGTGAGAACCACATTATTATGTGGGTAAATCAGCAGCGTGCGACTTGAGGCAATCCTAGGGAGCTAGATAGTGGGAAATGTCACAACGGGGCTTGGTATTTCACTTTGGACAAGTCAGGGGTAGTTTAGGTATCGGGTAGTTGTTTAGACTATTGAGTTATGGAAATAAATATATGGAGATATATTAGAGGATAGAAAGCTTAGACAGGAATATTGGGGAAAATTACCGTTTTGGCCTCGGAGACGTTTCCGGTACCCCGAGCCTCGGGATTGACTTAACTGATTAGGATTAGACTAAGTTAATGAAAGACAAGGAAACAAAGCACAAACCAACTTATACTCTTTCTCTCTCCACTTCTCTTCCCTTTTCTCTCCCAAGAAATTACAGAAACCCAAGGGAAAATCAGCTGGAACTTAGTGATTTGGGCTGGAAATTTGTAGGCTAACCTGGTGCTCAGCTAAGTGAACTAAACCAAGTTTAAGGGAAGGACGGAACTATGTTTCTGAGCATTTGAATTTTGAGTTTTGACTGGGTTTTAAGGGAGTTTATGGTTTTGATGTTTAAAGATTGAATTAAGCTGAGAAACTTGGATTGTAGCTCAAGAATTCGCCAAGAAGGTGGTTCAGCAAAAGAGGTAAGCTTCAATTCGTTATTCAAAGGTTAAATTTGAGTGTGGCATGACTGGTTTTGGTGTTCTGGGTTGCTGGGTTTCAGAGGATCAAAATGGAGTTTTAGTGGGTTTCTAAGCTGAATTTCTATTGGGATATGTTGTTAGAGTCATGATAAAGGTTCTATGATTGATGGATTTTGAGTTAGGATGCTTTGGAATGATTTTGGATGGGGTTAGGATGCTAGAAATGGAGGTTTTTCTGGGCACAAAGGGGAGGGCCATGGCCCTACGAAGCAAGAGAGACAAGGAGCCTCGGCTAGGGGAGAGCGCCGCGGCACTCCTGGGAAGGGCCGCGACGCGTGTCTGCTTGATGGGAGCCTTAGGTTCTGTTTTAGAGGCGAGCCGCGGCTAGGCTTCAAGGGCCGCAACCGTTGTGTGCATTCTTGAACACTTAGGGGTTTTAAGTGCGGGAGTCTAGCCTAGAGTGCCCGGGATCGATTTCCCCACCGTGCTTGGTGGGAACTCGATGTCCCGAAAGTTAGTATTGTACCCGGCAACCTTTACTTGAATATTAATGGAACCCCAATACCTTGTTTGTGACTAGGTGTTAAAGCTAGGGCTCGGGAACGGATCGTGCTTGAGGAGCGTTGCTCGTAATCAGTGAACATAAAAAACTAAGGGTTAGAAAACTACACTGGTTGTATATTTGTAATGGGACTAAGGTTTCCTTAATGTGTATGATCGAAAAGATGGTATTATGGCATGTAAACAATGAACCAGCGACCTAAGAGTGCCAAGGGTTACACTAGCGCACAGGGCGCAGCTTGGCCACTGGTAGCCGAGGACAGCTTATTATGCATTGAGCTCAGTTTAAGCAGGCCGGAGTCAGTGGGATAAACAGAGGGTACGACCTAAGTTGTGGGCCCTGACTAATAAGAGATTTGAATGTTATTTGTGATTAGTTGCATCTTTGCTTCTGAGTATGTGTTGAATGGTTTATGTGGAATATTTAAAGATTGATCGTGCTTAAAGAATTGACTGTTTGTTATTATTGTTTGTGTTGCACATTATGTTTTCTTATTGGGCCTTGGCTCATGGGTGCTACGTGGTGCAGGTAAAGGCAAGGGCAAGCTTAATCTGCCCTGACTTAGAGAGCTCTGCGTGCCGTATTTTGCCTTAGTATGACTGTTGGTTGTCTGTATTTTGGGAATTCTGTAAATCAACTTTTAAACTCTATTTCTTTTTGGGATCCCATGTATTAAACTGCTTAGTTATATAAAGTGAAATTTTTTAGACCAAAACCTTTTTAACCCTAGCTCATACATATTTAGTGACATGTTTTTAAATTAATGACTTGATTAGCAAGTCCTATACCTTATAAATACACAGTGTAGCGGTCTTGGCTATCCAGGGCGTTACACAGCTGCTAGAAGTTGTTGTACTCAACTTTTGTGGATGAAACAAATGTAAGCAGACTAAGGGTTTGATATTACAACTTTAACCATTTTTTGTGATAATACAAGTGCTATTAATATCTCCAAAAATCCTGTTCAGCACTCTCACACCAAACATATTGACATTCATCATCATTTTATTAGGGAACTTGTTGAAAACAAAACTCTGATATTAGAATATGTTGAGACTAACAAACAAATTGCAGATATTTTTACTAAAGCTTTAGACACGGTCAGATTTGATTCCCTTAGGAAATCCTTGGGGGTTTGTTTTATTTAAAATTGCCAATAATTGATTATCTTTCCATGTATATGTGTTTGTGTAAATCTCTTGTCCTGTTTGGAAGAAATTTGATGACCATTTCTTTTTTCAATTTTTAGAAAATGAATGTTATAATTCTTATACTTTGTGAGAAATTAAAAAAAAACCATATTTGAAAAATTATAGACCATCCAATTTATCTTTGATCAATTCATTGTGTCTGTTTTAGTATGACCATTCCATAATCCAGTTTCTTTTTCAGGCTCCATATTGGAAAAGAGCTACCTATACTGATGTGTGAAAGCCGACACTGAGTAAGTTGGTACCAGGTAATTAGCAATTATATTGGAGGATACTATACCAGTGTAAAGGGCTACCATCAGTATAAGAGTTATAGCCTCCAATATGGTTACAATATGAAAAAGGCTACAATTGCCAAACATGGGCAATGACCCTAGTTTTAAAAGGCAAAAAAGAAACGCCAAATTGATTACACATGCACACACATATGCATGTTGACTAGACTGTGTAAGAATGTTGTAAGACTCATACACATAATGAATTGATTAACATATTTTTTGTGATTGGTATATTCTTTTTTCGAATTATGGTTCTCATTATCACTTAGTATTTTAATTATACTTCATTATTCTAATTTGTGAAAAAAAATGGTTATCTTGTTTCTCTTGAACAAGATTTGGCATTTACATGGACACATATGGTATGAAAATTTATCTTTTTATCTCCGGCAATTTCAAAAAAAATAAAATCTTTTTTTCTGACCGAGTACTAAAGAAAAAAACAAGTTTGAAAAATAATTGATGCAATTTATTTTTTTTATCTCATTATATTCAAAATCATGCAAAAAGTTTCCAATTTTGAGGTGTGAAATAATTTTTTTAAAAAGGTGTTATTTTGGCATTTATCACATTAAAATCCAGTTACCTATTTTTTGTTGCCCATTTTTTAACTTTCCTCATTTGTGCATTGAATTCTCTATATATTCGGATTCACTTTGGCTGTTTAACTCTAAGTGTTTTCTTGTTTTGCTCTCTTACTTGTAACCAAAGTATTTCGGGTTTTGTTCTTTGTGTGTTTCCATTTTTTTCTCTTTTAGCAGCCATAAAGACTTGAGGCTGTGGTTCTACCTCTAGACCTATGAAGTCTTAGACGGAGACAATTCCTGAGACAGTTCCCTCTGCTACTCTGCCTGTTCCAGCGTCAATCCCCGTTGTCTCATCTCCTACAGGTCGTCGACCCAAAACCACAACAACAATGAAGGTTCTTGATCTTCCAGGTCCTGAGGGATCTACTTTGATTGGGGCTACGAGTAAAGGAGTTACCTTTCCCAACCTTGATGCTCAGCAAAACCAAGCCTTAGCAGTTCCACTCGCCTCACCTGAAGGTCAAGTAAGATGCAAACCTGCCTTGCCTTCAAGTCCTACATAATCTGTCTCCACTGAAGCTGTGTCTAATTCATCTGAACATGACTCTGAATTGTCCTTATCCCGCGATGTGTTGATACCCAAGGCAAAGGGAAAATTCAAATCCAAAGTTGCTGGATTAAAGAGAACCAAGAAGGCGAAAGTGGCTCAAGCAAAAGGTACTAGCTCCATCTCTGATTCATATCCTTTATCCAAATTCAAATTCAAGGCAAAAATCATCCCACCTTCTTGCACCTCATCGGAGGATGTCTCTCCTGAAACGGAAGACTCACTGCCTAAGTTGGACTCTTCCTTGACCGAGCCAATTCCTGAAGATCCTCATGAAAATTTGGAGGAGGAAACTGAATCTGCAGAAGACCCATCAGATTCCACTCTTATTGCATCTGACCCAAAGGGAATAACACCATTGGCATTTCCCGAATTAACTACCAAACTCACTAAACAAAAAGGTGCCCCCGTCCGTACTTCAGATTCCTCTTTCAAAGCTCATTCTCTTACTTTCTGTTTTAATGGTAATGAGAAAAATATGCAATTTTATGAGCATCTTCACTTTATTAGTGATCGTAATTTCCTTTTTGCTCCTCATCGTGTGTTTGGAATTTTATTGAGCGTTTTTGGTGCATGCCTAGGATTTTAAATTACCAGGATTTCAGAGGTCATTTAGACCTCTTTAGACCATTATAGGCACATTTTGACGTTAAAAACAGTCAAAATGGCCCATTGAGCTCTATGTGCGACATTTGGCATTTCTGGACACTCGACCGGAATCTGGAAAATTCCCAGATTTCGACGATGTTCATAGTTTTTGGTAGTGTTCTCCGGCAACCATCCTTTCGCCTGGTGGACACTCCAGTCCCTTATAAGTTTTCTTCCTTCTACTCTTTCTTTGGGTCATGGCATTAACTGCTTGGTTTCTTGTTTTAGATGTCTGAGGAGCTTCAACAACTACATCAGTAGGGACTCTACGCATTCGACTTCTAGATAATAAATATGGCCCAAGAAGCAAGAAAACTTCCTGAGAGGGGAAAGCAAGTGGCGGAGAGTAGTCAGGCTCTTGTGGTAAGGGAAGACCATGACTCGACAGCGGAGAGCTCGCTTCGACTTGGCAACTCGGAGGAAGAAGCGCACATGGGTCCCCTGTTGTTGGATAAACCTACACCACCGAGGGATTCGAGGTGGAAGTGACCCCCAGCAAGCTCAAACACTGGGGAGCTCTGGAGATGATTATAACCCACTATATGGTGGACACAAGTGACATCTGGTTGCGCCTATCCCTAGAAAGCGACATAGGGCATGAGAGTGTCCATGGCCTCGAGGCTTGGAGCGTATCTAATCTCCATGCTGGTGCAACCTTGCCACTGCACTAGTTTTGTGTCGACTATTTGATGTTTGTAAGTGTAGCTCCATTCCAGCTATCTCCAAATGGATATCGGGTGCTGGCTGGGCTTCATTCCAGCTCCATGTCAGCGTAGCTTCATTTCAAGTCCCTTCCGTCGCACACCTTTCATTGACACTTACAACTAAAGGTTCAAGAAAATAAATGCCCTCTTCGACAAAGAGACGAGTCTCAACTTCCTCATCACAGAGGCTCATCTTCAGCAGTATGGCCTACTTCAGGAGGGGCAAAGGATGGCTCATCCTCATGGCCCTCACCAGTTGGCGTCACTAAAAGATGTCTCTTCACAAGGCGAGGCTCCACACGGAGTGCATTGCAGCGAAGGCTCAATACAAGTATGAATAACATCCTCGCGAGGAGCACACAGAGAACATACTCGCAATAAAAGTCACCGCAAAGGCGAGAGAGGATGAGGAGCTCGAGGCTGGGATTGAGTCATCCTCCATACCTCAAGGTGAATCTCCAATCATTGTTTGCTATGCCCATCACGTAAGAGAAGGAACTAGTCCCGACCACTCCTTATTCTCACCATCACTCCTCGAGTGTGGGAAAATCTCGGGCCATCCTTGGACTGATGAGGAGTACCATGACTATCATGATCTCATCAACGTATTTCTCCACTATCCAAAGAGGAGGAAACTGTAACATCCCAAAATTACCTAATAAGGCTTAGGGCTTTGATTAGGGGGTCAGAATGGCAATATATGGAGTTATGTATTTATTTTATATATTTGATTGTGATTATGTGAGTTATATGATAATATAACTAGTTGTGCATATTTAGGGATATTAAATATGCATGAGGGCCCATTTCTTATTAGAAGGGCAATCTTGATAATTTGTCCCGTTATGGACATAATTGTACATATGTGCATACATGTGATATATGTGTGAGACCACATTATTATGTGGGTTTATTTGAGTTACTCGGCACGAGACAATCCTAGGGAGCAAGTTAGCGGGAAAGTTACAACGGGACCCAATACTTGACTCGGGTCGAGTCAAGGGGTATTTTGGGTATTTGGTATTTAATTGGGTTATCGCATAATGGGAATGAATAATTGGGGATATATTTGGAGTTAGAAAGTTTAGGAGGGAATACTGGGGAATTTGACCATTTTACCCTTGGGGACGTTTTTGGTACCCCAAGCGTTGGGATTAGCTTAAGTGAAACTTAAGCCTTAGGAAACATAAAGAAACACACAAACACTTCTCTGGACCGATTCTTTCTCTCTCTTTCTCTCTAAAGCTTCCTTAAGCTAGTATTTGAAGAATTAAGAAGGATTTTGGATAGAAACCAAAGAATTGAAGGCTTGGGATTGGGATTTGGATAGCTTGTGGCTAGGGGATCATCATTCACAGCTAAGATAACAATTTAATCTCTGTGTTTAACTGAATTTTAGTAGAATTCATAGCTGTTTTTGAGGTGTTCTTGAACGTTATAGATCAATAGTTGAATTTGGTGTTTTGATGAGTTTTATAACTAGATTTTTGTTGGGTTTTGCTGTTGGGAAGATGTTAGAACTATTGTGGTGATTGAATTATGGTTTTTGAGTGAAATTGTGATAGTTTAGGTTTGATTTGGCTGTCAGGAAATGAAGAAAATTTGGGTTCGTTGGGCCAAGTCGCGACTTTGTTCTTGAGGAGCCGCGACTCTGCCAAACCCTGGGCCATAGGAGGCCTCTGTCTGGGAGGTGTGCTACGACCCTCATGGGCAGGTCACGGCCCGCGTCCCTTTGGCAAAAGGGGGAGGGTCTTAGATCAGAGGGGCGCACCGCGACCCTCAAGGGCAGGTCGCGGCCCGCCTGAGCAGTTTTGGCCTTGGTGAGTTTTTAATGACGGGAACCTTTTCCATAGGGCTTAGGATCGATTCTTCTACCCGGTTTAGTGGAATTCAAGGCCCGGAGGCTAGGACTCAGTCCGGAAGCCTTTATTTGTTCGTTATTGATGGAATCCTATATTATGGTTATGGCTAGGTTATCACTAGGGCCTCGAAACTAGGATCGTGCTGGAGGGTCGTCCTTATTTTATGCTATACTCGGACCTGAGGTAAGAAAACTGTACCTAATACGTGTTATATGTGATCAGGGCTTGGGCCAACTATTATCAATAACTATGATTAAGGCTTTGGCCCCTGAGAACGTTTATGTTTAATCTATTATTTTACATGTTGATTGATCCTACTTGAATATTCTATACCTGCTGAAGTGTTTCATGTTTGTTGCATGGATTTCATGGTTAGGGACTCAGGCCTTGTTAAATAAGTATGATTAGTATTATGAGTACGGTTACTCGATGGTGTTATGTTATTAACATACAGGTGTGCACGTTTTGTTGGGATATGCCTATTCATATCTATTTTTGTATTGAAGTTTGAATACCAGAATCAAGGCTTGACTTATTAGTCAAGGACGGAAAAAGCGTGTTGCATGCTAGTCGAAAGGCTTAGCCCTAAATCGGCAACGGTTTATTACATTGGGCGACCCTATGGTTGTTTGAAAACCAAAGGTGTTGGGATAGCTCTAGGGCTAGTTACTCAGAGCTAAGGGCGAAGGCCCCAGGTGACTCTATGGTCACATAGCTAGGGCATAGGCCCGGGGTTGGCTTTATGGTCAACTGTTTGGGGCAGCGACCCCAAATTGTTCCAATGACCATTTGTTTGTAATTGAATGATTGTATGTGTAGGTTATTACTACTAGACATGCTAGATAAATATTTGGAAATCTATATTTTCTATTTATGCACATGTAGAGTTTTCTTGCTGGGCCTTGGCTCACAGGTGCTTTGTGGTGCAAGTAAGGGGAAGGGAAAGCTTGACCAACCTTGAATTGAAGAGCTTCGGTGGTGGCGTGTACATATGCGGCTGCTTCACCACCACTGCCACATTTATTTCAAAGGAACTAGGGTTTTAGCCCTGTTTTTGCCGCTTAGGTCGGCTGGATGTAATTTTTGATGTATATACACCTTTTTAGTGAAAGTTTAGTTGGAATATTCTGGGATCCCATGAATGTATGAAACTTTTTAAATAAAAGTCAACACTTCCTTTGACCAAAATTTTTTACCCTAACCCTTGACATTAACCATAGTTGCACGTTTTAAGCCAAATGACTTGATTTGCAACTCTGACACAATTTAAAGTACACAGTGTAACGGTGCTAGATTAGGAGGATGTTAGAGAAACACCCCTAAGGGTTCGTGCCTCTAGACGAGGCGATGTCCTTACGTGAAATATGGTTTTTTCAATGCGACACCAACATGACATAGGAGATGGTCTACTCATTCATGAGTTTGCCCACTTCGTTCTTCACCCAGAGGAGCCTTATTGTGGTAGGGCTCCCGAGGAGACTTCTCTTATGTCTTGCAAGCGCATTGTTTGCCTTTACAAACTATCTTTCCTTTCTTTTCCCTTTGAGGTCCAACCCAATTTGTTTCTTTATGCAGAAAGCATTGGCCTGTCCAACTTGGTCAGATAGAAGACCCTCTAAAATAGACACACCGAAGGCATTAGCCGTGGTGCTTCCATCCCCGGTGGCTATGCCTCCAGCCCTGGTGGCTCCTGTAGCTCTGGCAGCTGCTACACTGGCCACTCATCCATAGCCAGTGGTCTCCCCTCCTCGAGATGAGGGGTCCTTTAATAAGGGAAAGGAAATCCCTTCTAAAGTGCCTGAATGTCCTCCGGTCAGGACACTTTTCCTTGTGGTCTTTCTCAAGCACTACGAGGGAGACGACTTTGAAGGGCACAGACAGGTGATTGGGTACTTCAACTCCCATATTGACGAGGGCAATGGGGCTTTCAAAGCCCTCATTGTGTACCTATGAGAAGACAAACTGCATGATCCAGTCTCTCCTCCCAAACGCAAGGAGCTGGAGCCTCTCTTCGTGGGGAGAGTTGGAGAAAGGACAGCTCCGCTTGTTGCGGAGCTGCTCTAGTTATTGGCAAGGGCCCAATGCAACATGCCCTTCCGCAGCTTTGCTCGATGTGGTAGTGACAACGAGATCTCACTGATAGCTGCCAGTCACCACATCTCTCTGAGGGTAAGTCTCAAATATTTAACTCCCATTTTTTAATTTTTTATCTAAGTTCCTCATTCAGCGAACAAGTATTGTGTTTGGCGGAGAGTTCGACCTTCAACCAATGACTCTAAGAAATTTTTACCATGAGGCGCTTCAAGATGAAGCAGCTTTGGGAGGAGATGGCACAACTCAAGGAGACTGTGGTCTCGTTGGCAGAGCACTCGTAGCTGCAGATGGAAATGGAGGACTTCAAGGCTCGCGCCTTAGAGTTGGAGACCCAGTTGGCCATGGAGCAGTAAAAGTTTTCAATGCTTGAGGACACTTCCGCGAAGCTGCAAGAAGATGTTGCGGGATGGACTCAGACCGTGGAGGAGGCCAAAGACAAGCTATCGACAGACCTCACAGCTATTTGGGAGGAGCTCCACCTAAGTCGCAAGGAGTCTTCAGCTCACGCTACAGAGCTGGACAGATTCCTGGAGGAGGCCACCAAGACCAAGGAGGAAGTTGCGTAAGCCGCTTCCCGCTCTGAGAGCTTCACTCAGGAGAATGAAAACCTCTGGCTCCAAGCAGAGGAACTTGAGATGGACCTCAACGTGATAGAGGATGACACCCTGTTTGTGGCATGGCCGAGCAACAAGGGCATTAATTTTTCACTGACGGAGGAGTTAAACATGTGGATGATGCTTGAGGAGCATTGTTTGGCCGAGGAAGCCAAGGAAACTCAGGAAAAGGAAGTTTTGGTAACTGGTCGGGCTCCTAAGACAGATTCCATCATCAAGGTGGTAGCAAAAGTTCCTCAAGGCGAGGACCGAAGTGATTTTTCTTTTCTTTTCTTTGTTTTAATTAAGTAGGCCTGTGTGCCTTTTGTTTATACAGTATCAGCAATTCAATGCTAGAGCCCCCAAGCACAATTGTAAATACTTTTAAGCTTTTTGCAGCTTGCAGTAATTTTCTTGCCATTATTCCCTCTTTACTAACATCCTAACACTAAGTAATTATGCAATTTAATCTTACTGAATTGATTGGGTTTTAACGCAACTCAATTTAACACAACGGCACGAGAGTCTAAAACGTCAACCTGTCCACAATTTGTGGGCCTTAAGTCTTAAAGACTTAGATCTTGTGCTCGAGTCTTGGTGGTTCGAGTCTTTATTGACATCTCTTAGTATTTGGAAAATTTTAGGCACTTAGTGTTGTCCCCCAGGCTCGTAGTCCTCGGGAGCAATTTTAGCGTGAGTCCCATTAATTCTGGGCTTAGCTAATCCACTAAACTTTGAGCTTGATTATCTTCCTCTTAGTAATTAAACGCTTTGGGCATTTAGTGTTGTCCCCTAAGCTTGCAGTTCTCGGGATTAACTTTAATGCCTTGTCAAATAGAACACTTGACGGTCCTACGCTCTTGAGTCCCAACAACTCAGGCCTTAGGAGGTCTTACACGATAGGGTTTTGAGGTTTCTATCTTAGTACCGATGCTTTGGGCATTTAGTGTTACTTCCTAGGCTCGTTGTCCTCGAGAGTAACTTTAATGTTGTCCTAGATCCCTAAGTCCCAACCTGTAACGACCCAAATTCGCTAATAAGGCTTAAGGGCCTTGATTAGTGTGCCAGGAGGGCAGGTTGGGATTTATGTGTGGTTTTAGGAATTAAATGCATGATTATGATTTAAAACATGTTATGTGACTATTTGATTATTTGATTATTTGAGATGCATGACTATGTATATTAGTATGCATGTAGGCCCGGATTGTGTTTGAAGGGTATAATTGTAATTTTGGCCATGTTGGGCATAACTGTATTAATATGTGATGATTGTTGAGACCACAGTGGTATGTGGGTATTTCCGTGATTGGTAACTTTCGGCACGAGGCGATCCTAGAGCTGAATAGCGGGGAAAGTCACAACGGGGCATTATTATTGACTTTGGGCAAGTCAAGGAGTATTTTTGATATTGGGTTATGAAAATAAATAATTGGAGATATATTTGAGGTTAGGATGTCTAGGCGGGAATACTGGGGGATTTTACCATTTTTGCCTCGGGGATATTTTGGTACCCCGAAACTTGAGGTAACCAACTTAAGTTATAAAAACAAAACAAATAAACCATTTGGAGACTTAGAGAAACCGACCCAGCCTCCACCCTCTCCTCTTCTTCTTTCTTTCCCCTTTCTTTCATGAAATCCACAGAAATCTTAGGAGAAATCAAGCTTGAATTTCTGAAAATTGATGGTGGGATTTGGAGGTTTAGCTCAAGAGTTAACCAAGAACAAATCAGGGTAAAGGTAAGCAATTAATTCTTTTTCTCAAGTTAAATTTCTGAGATTTTGTTGGGTTGTGAATGTTTATGGGTTTTTGATATTCAAGGTGGAGTTTGAGGCTTGAAACTTTGAAGATAGGTCATGGGATCCTTTGGGAAACGATTCTACAACTGAGGTAAGGTTTAAATTAAAGTTTGATGGTTGAAATTGAGAATTTCTATGGTTGGTTTTGAGTTTTAGGTTTGAAATTTCAGAAATTTGGAATTTGGATCTTGGTGAGTGTTAGGTTGGATTTTTTGGTGGAATTGTGTTGTTTAAACCATCCTAATGTTGTGATTATTAATTGGTTTTGAATTGGGAGTTTGGGATGGCTTTAGGTGAGGTTTTAAGCTTGAAAATGGTGAGTTTTTCTGGGTTCGAAGGGTCGGGCCGCGGCATAGTTCTTGGAGGGCCGCGGCCCTTGAAGGCTAAGTTGTGCTGAGGATGGAGGGCGGGCCGCGGCATGGTCCTTGTAGGGCCGCGGCCCTTACCTGTTTCTGGGCGTTTTTGTGGCCCTGTTTGGGGGCCATGCCGGGGCGCTTAAGGAATTTTGGGATTTTGAGAATTTGGGCTTGGGAATTTAACCTAGGGTGCTCGGGGTTGAGTCTTTTACAATGTTTGGTGAATTTCAACGTTCCGAGTACTAGAACTTGGTTTAGAAACTCTTTGGAGATTAATCTTATTGGTATCCATTATCTTGGTTGTGACTAGGTGTTAAGCTAGTGCTCGGGAAGTGGATCGTGCTCGGGGGCCGTCATTTTTCTATTTAAAGCATTTGGAATTAAGGTAAGAAAACCGTAACACCCGAGAATAGGGCATGGCCCCACTGTGTGATTGTAGGGCATGGCCCCAGATTGTATTATGTGCAAATGTTTAAACCTTAAATGAATCATGATGTGTGTGAATGATTATTTCAAATGTACTATATGTGTGATTATGATGAAATGAACGGCAAGGGCCGAGTACGGCGTAGGCCGGGGCGGCCGTGGGCCGAAAGTAACACCTAGCACATGGGATGCTATAATCAGGGCGGGGTCCGGTGGATTCATGTGTTATGCTATAATCAGGGCGGGGCCCGATGGATACATGTGTTTGCTTAGTCTAATGGTTGACTTGTTTATCTGTGGATTATCTGTTATGATAAAACTGTATACATTGCATATGTTATGTTCTGCATGGGTTTTCTTGCTGGGCTTCGGCTCACGGGTGCTCCGTGTTGCAGGTAGGGCAAAGACCGAGTCAACCAACCATGAGTACGGAGAGCGTGAAGCGACGCGTACATGTTTGGCCTGCCCGACTGCTTTGGTTGGGGGTTTATTTGAAAATGGCTGTAATAATCTATGATTTTATGATTTATCAACTGTAAACTTATTTCAAGATGTAAATAGTTTTCAAATCTTATTTTTGGGATCCCAAAGGTTTAATACTAGCAGTTTTAAATGAATCGACGCATTTTCTAAGATTACAGCCTTAAAGTTTAATTAGTCACACTTTTGTCTCAAAACCTCGGTTAGCGAGTTCTTTGCACACTGTTTTGTCTTAAAAATCACTTAGTAACGGCTCTAAGGAAGTAGGGCGTTACACAACCACTCATGCTATAGAAGGTCAAATGCAATGAGATAATTGCTCCCCGAATGCATTATCCCCACGATGTTAATTTTAGCTTTCTACGTTGCCCCTCGAGTACAGTAACTCGGGCCTTTGCCATGTGGAAGTCATGAACTTGTTGTCCCCGGGCGCTAAGTCTCGAGAGCATGCAACCGAGTTTTCTGCCCCTGGGCTAGGCCTCGCAATGTTCAAGTTTTATTACCTTATATTTCCATTCACACCTCGAGATTTGGGGACTTGGTCACTACTCCTCGGGCATGAAGTCCTCGGGAAGTAACCTTAAGTCCACTCGAGTTACTTAAATTTCTCATCGCTGGGGTAATGGTTTTGGGGTTGTACCCGAGTATGAGCTACTCGGGCTTCCGTTCACATCCCAAGGATTGGGACCTGGTTTTCATTCCTCGGGCACACAATGTCCTTGGGAGAGTACCTTAGGTCTATCCTCGCGTTACTTGGATTTTTTTGACGCTGAGTTTTTTCCCGGGTCTTAGGTTTGGGGTCTTATGATACTAAGGTTGCTTTGCTTGTCGATTATCTTAGCTTCCCAAATCAATGACTCATAGTGCTAGGAATAACCTTACAGTGCTCAAGTTTTGGCAACTCGAGGCTTTGGGCCCGAGTGCGGATGACCCAGGCTTCTGTTCACGTCTCAAAATTTCGAAACTTGGTCGTAGCTCCTCGGGCTCAAAGTCCTTGGGAGGTAACCCAAGTTCACTCTCACATTGCTAGGAGTTTTAGTCTTCGAAGTCTCGTGACACTAGGCCTACTCTGCTTATGACAAGCTTAGTTTCCTAGGTCATGGACTTCCCCGACTTTGCTTAGTTCCCTAGATCTTTCTATTCTCTGGGTATTGACACTAGGCCTACTCTGCTCATGAAAAGATTAGTTTTCTAGGTCATCCTCTGCGAGACACTATACTCTGTGAGGCTGCCCTAACCCCATGCCCCCTAAGTGATCAGAGTGTAGTCTGCGTTCACTTTTCCAAGCTAGTGAGCGGGTGCTCTACAAGTAGTAAAAATAGAATAAAAAGGAAACTAAAATATAAGCAGATTCTTTTAAATTTTCTACCTTGTTTTGTCTACACGATTTCCATTAATTGTGCTCGATGGCTAAAAAATGACTACAAAAGTTAACAAAAGTACACTGCTCAAATCATTGGTAATGCCGATGGAGATGCTCAGCATTCTAGCCGTGGGGTATTAATTCCCCACTCAGTCGGGCCAGCTTGTACGTCGTTGGACACACAATGCTATCGACTTGGTACGAACCTTCCCAGTTAGGGCCCATCACTCCGCCACCAGGATCTTGGGTGTCTAAGAAGACTCTTCATAACTCCAAATCTCCAGCCCCAAATTTTCTATCCTTCACTTTAGAGTTAAAATATCTAGATACTTTCTGCTGGTAGGATGCTACTCAAAGCTATGAATCTTCACGGAACTCTTCCAAGAGGTCTAGAGTCTCTCAAAGTAAAGTATGATTTGTGGTCGGATCATACATATATCTCTGGTGCGTGGAGATTGTTGCCTCAACTGGGAGCATGGCCTCGTTCCCGTACGCCATGGAGAATGGCAAGTGGTCGGTGGAGGTCGTGGCAGTGGTGCGACAACTCCATAATGCATTAGGCAGTTCCTTGGGCTATGCGTCTTTCGCCTGCTCCAGCCTTTTCTTGAAGGTTGCTTTAAGTGTCTTGTTAGCTACTTCCACCTACCCATTTTCTTGCAGCTGAGCTATAGAGGAGAAGAATTCTACAACCCCATGCCTTTGACAAAAATTCGTGAGCAACTCACTGTCGAACTATAGGTCGTTGTCGGAGACTATCTTCCTAGGGAGCCCATAGCGGCAAAAAATATTCTTGATGACAAAGTCCAGCGCCTTTTGGAAGTGATGGTAGAAAGAGGCTTGGCCTCGACCCACTTCGAGAAGTTGTCGACCACCACAATTGCATATTTCACTCCCTCATTTCCTGTGAGTAAGGACCTGATAAGGTCAATGCCCCAGATTGCGAAGGGCCAATGACTTGTCATTTGAGTGAAGTCATTTAGAGGAGCTCGGGGTATGTTGGCGAAGCATTGGCACTTGTCTTCTTGATGTATTCCATCGCATCTCCGTTCATAGTGGGCCAGAAGTACCCTTGTCTCAAGATTTTCTTGGCGAGGCTATGCTCCCCAGCGTGGTCCCTGCAAAATCCTTCATGTATTTTCCGCAGTATAAGGATGGCCTCTTGGTTGGACACACATCAGAGCAAAGGAAACAAATACCCTAGCCTATATAGCTTATTTTCCATGATCACATACTGAGGTGACTGATAAAGTAGCTTCCGAGCTGCTTTATTGTCCTGCGGTAACTCCCCATAGACAAAGTACTTCACAATGGGCTCCATGCAGGCCATCCTGGGGCTGGACCACTTCTACCTCCTCAGGGTTAAGATGCTTGGAGCGTCCAACTTTCAATGGGGAGTACGTTTATTAACTTTGCTTCCTTAGCTGTAGTGAGCTTTGACAAGGCATCAACATTAGAATTATGCTCCCATGGCATTGGTCATATGGTAAATTTATTGAAGATGTGTAGCATTTCTTGGACTATTTCTAGATAAGCAGACATCTTTGTCCCCTGGGCCTCGTACTGTAACGCCCTACTTCCTTAGAGCCGTTACTAAGTGAGTTTTTAAGACAAAACATTGTGCAATGAAATCGCTAACCGAGGTTTTGAAACAAAAGTGTGACTAATTAAAAGTTAAGGCTGTAATCTTTGAAAATGCATCGTTTCAATAAAACTTCTATTATTAAAAATTTGGGATCCCAAAATAAGGTTTGAAAACTAATTACATCTTGAAATAAGGTTACAGTTGAGAAATCATAAGATCATAGATTATTACAGCCATTTTCGAATAAACCCCCAACCAAAGCAGTCGGGCAGGCCAAACATGTACGCGTCGCTTCACGCTCTCCGTACTCATGGTTGGTTGACTCAGTCATTGCCCTTACCTGCAACACAGAGCATCCGTGAGCCGAAGCCCAGCAAGAAAACTCATGCAGAACATAACATATGCAAATATACAGTAAATCATAACAGATAATCCACAGAAAAACAAGTCAACCATTAGACTAAGCAAACACGGCCATGCCGCCCTAGAAACCTTACCAAAGCCCTGGGGTATCGGTTCTCACCGTAAGGATAACTCATGTATCCACCGGGCCCCGCCCTGACTATAGCATCCCATGTGCTAGGTGTTACTTCCGGCCCCGCTGCCGTACCCGGCCTACGCCGTTCTCGGCCCTTGCCGTTCAATTTACTATAATCACACATATAGCATAACACAACAACATTTCAATAAATATTAATTCATTTAAGTCTACACCCTAACATGTAATGCAATATAGGGCCATGCCCGGCAATCATCTCATCATGCAACATGCAATATAGGGCCATGCCCGACAATCACACTATGGGCCCACGCCCTATCCTACGGGTGTTATAGTTTTCTTACCTTTCCCTTCAATAGCTTAGATCACCTGACTCCTTGAGCACGATCCCACTCGAGCCTTGGCGCACACCTAGGCACAAACATAGGTCAAAGTCATCACCGAACCCCAAGTTCGAAAACCTAGCCTCGGGACCAATCCCGAGCCCCCCGGGAAGTCCTAGATCCACAAAACAAGGTGGCGGGGTCGAACCCCGAACCCTAGGTCAAAATCCCTCACAAATAGCCCAAAAACCCCATTCTGGGCGCAGGGTAGCGCTACAGCGCTCAAAAGAGAGCACTATAGCGTTACAAGCAGAATCAGCACCACCCCAGAAAGAAGGCCTAGCGCTACAGCGCCCAAAGACTAGCGCTAGTTGCAGGCAGCCAAAACCAAAAATCGCTTCTTGCGATTTTCTTCTCCCATTTCAACTCCAAACTTGTCCAAGTCTTTCCCAAGCCCAAAAACAAACTTATACACACCTCACACTCATCCCAAGCATCCCAAGAACTCAATCCCAAGCTCAAGCAACCCAACAACTCAAAATCTACCATGAACAACCCTAAACCAGAAATTCATGTAAACCACAAAGATAGAGTCTTAGAAATCATACCATTAATGCAATTTCGACCTTGATTCAACCCTAGGCCTCCTTAGCTTGTTCATCATCAAAGCTTAACCTGCTTTTCCCCAAAAGTCCCATCCATTTAGCTCAAAAACACAGCTCAAACCAGTAAAGCCCTAAAACTGAAATCCTCAAGAACTTACCTCAAGTTTCAGATGTTCTTGCTAATCCTTGCCAAGTCTTCAAGTGTAACCTTAAGATTCTTGATGCTCAGCCTATCCTAGCTCCCCACTGAGCTTGACCTCAAGAAAAATGAAGAGAAGAGGTGCTAGAACCCCCAAACCGATCCCTTAGAAAACCCATCAGTTTTCTCTCTTTTCTTTCTTTCCTTTTTTCCTTTCTTTTTCAGCCCCTTTACTATATTCTACAAAATCCACTAAGTGTATAAAGCCTCATTTATTCTATCTTCAAAAGCCAATTGACCAAAATGCCCTCCCTATTAATTCTAAACCCTTTTACCCAAGTAGGGCCATTTTAGTCATTTACCCAATTCCCGCTAATCCTCAAGTGTCTCTAATATTTTCCCGTTGCTTCCCAATACCTGATAAATCACCAAATAATTATCCCCCATCATCAAAATAAATCTCAATCTATTTCTCTGAATTCCTGTTCATACCCCCAGGCTCGCCCCGAGCCGGGTATAAATTCCCGCTAAGACTTTCCGCTAGCCTGCTCACTGGGATCGCCTCGAGTCACAAATCACTGATACACCCACATACCACTGTGGTCTCAACAATCATCACATATCAATGCAGTTATGCCCAACATGGCCAAAATTACAATTATGCCCTTCTATCACGATCCGGGCCTACATGCATACTAACATACATAGTCATGCATCTCAGATAAACAAATAGTCATATAACATGCTTTAAATCATAACCATGCATTTAAATCATTAAAATCACACATAAATCCCATCATGCCCTCCTGGCACGCTAATCAAGGCCCTCAAGCCTTATTAGCGGATTTGGGTCGTTACACGTACTCTCCAAGTACCTGGTTGACCACAAGCTGTGAATCGCTAAAGATGTAGAGGCCCTCAGCCTTAAGCTCAAGGGCCTCTTGGAGTCCAACAATAAGTGCTTCATATTAAGCCTAATTGTTGGAGGCATCGAATCCAAACCTCAAGGCATTGTGAACCATGTCCCCTTTGGGGGATACTAAGATCAGGTCCACTCTGGCTCCGTTTTCATCGGAAGACCTGTCTACGTACAGCTTCCATGTAGGCCCAACCGCTGGGGCGTCCCAGGTCTCTCATGGTTTCCCATGCACTCAGCGATGAAATTTCTCAGCACATGTCCCATGATGGTAGTCCTCGGGTGATACGTGATTTCGAACTGACTCAGTTCGACCGCCCATTTAAGGAATCTCCAAGATGACTCTAGCTTATGACGGACTTGCTACAAGGGATGGTTAGGGAGAACCTTGATGGGATGCACCCAGAAATATGGCCTTAGCTTCCAAGAAGCCACCATTAGGCAAAAAGTTAACTTCTCCATAAGCGGGTGTCTAGACTCCGCCCCGAGGAGTCTCTTAGTTGTATAGTACATGAGATGTTGAGCGTAGCCTTCCTCGTGCATCAAGGCAGCACTAATGTTACCCTCCAAAATAGCCATATAGAGGAGGAGCGACTCTCCATCTATGAGCTTCGAAAGGATTGGTGGGTTAGCCATATGCGTCCTTAACTGCTAAAATGCCTGTTCGCACTCAACAATCCATTTGAACCTCTGACCTCTTCGAAGAACGGTATGCACTTATCAGTTGCCTTGGAGACAAAGAGACTTAGGGCTGTTATCCTCCTAGTGAGGCTCTATACATCTTTATGCTTGCGGGGATGGAATCTCGACCAAAGCTTTGATCTTCTTGGGGATGGCCTCTATTCCTCGGGCGTTGACGATGAAACTTAGGAACTTCCTAGAGGCAACTCCAAAAGTGCAATTTTGGGGATTCAACTTCATCTCAAACCTATGAAGTACCGAAAACAGTTCCGCCAGTTCTTTCACGTGGTTAGAGGCCATCTTGGATTTTATTAGCAGGTCATCCACATAAACCTCCATGTTCCGACCCAACTGGTTCTTGGAGATATGACTCACTTTGTAGCAGTACAGTCCTTTATCACTTCAGAAGCTGGTGTACTATTGGTCTGGGACATGCATGGAAATCTGGTTGTACCCCGAGTATGTGCATAAAGGTCAAGAGCTCGTACCTGGAAGTGGTATCGACCATCTGATCTATCTTTGGTAAAGGAAAACAACCTTTTGGGCAGGCCTTGACGAGGTTGGAAAAATATGTACAAGTCCTCCAAGTGCATTTGGCTTTGGCACCAGGATCGAATTAGATAACCATTTCAGGTACTAAGCTTCTCGGATGAACCCGTTCAAGAGAAGCTTGTCCACCTCAACCTTCAAAGCCAGTGCCCAAGTTGGGTCAATCATCCTCCACTTCTACTGAATTGGAGCAACGTTGGGGTCGATGTTCAAGGTATGGCATATTATATTTGGGTCAATGCATGTCATGTCAGAGTGAGACCAAGAAAAGACGTCTTGGTTGTCTCAAAGAAAGCTCACCAGCGCTTCTCGAACCACTGCCTTGAGGTTCTTTACAACCTTTGTTTTCTTGTCAAGGAGAGATGCATCAAGGATCACCTCCTCAACCTCCTTCATGGGCTCAACAACTCTCTCTTCTTGAACTCTGGGGTCCAACTCAATGGACTCCTCTACTTGAACAACATGTACCTCAATTTGCTCGAGAGGAGACTACTCAGGGGCTGCTACCTCAATCACCATTATTGGTTGCTTGAGGGACACATTGTAGCACTTCATGGCCTACTTTTGGTCTCCACAGACTATGTCGATTCTCGCCTCCATGGAGAACTTCATGCAGAGGTGGAAAATTGAAGTGACCACTCCAAATTCTACCAGAGCTTGCCGGCCCAAGATGGCATTATACGCCGAGGAGTAGTCCACTACTATGAATGTGCAGTACTTGAAGGCCTGACAAGGCACTTCTTCAAGCATCACGGGAATCTTGATTTTCCCCATTGGAATGAGACCTTCCCCTGAGAACTTGTACAGAGTCGAAGTGCACGGGGATAGGTCACTCATGGTCAGCCCAATCTTCTTGTGGGCTGACTTAAATAAGATTTTTAATGAACTCTCGTTGTCCACCAGCATCCGAGCCACCATCATGTTGGAAATCTGGATCTCAACCAATGAAGGATCGTAGTGGGGATAATGCACCCTCTGAGCATCGTCCTCGGGTATGTGATGACTTGGTTAGTCATCCTAGGCATCTGTACTGGCGGCTAAGTTAATGTCAGTTTATCCTCATCGTGATTCAGTGCCCGTGCATATCTATTCTGCGAACCCCAACAAGTGCCCCCCAAGTGGGGTCCTCCAGTCACTGGGGCAAGTCCATTGACTACCTGTTGTTGTGGGGTTGTGGACACTGCGCTCGGAGCCTTAGGAGCTTTCTGTTGTAGAGGCACTCCTGCGGCTATAGCCTAAGTCGAGTGTGCTCCGCCCTGAGCATACTAGTGTAAATTCACTAGCTTGATTAGATTCTTAATCTCATCCTTGAGTTTTCAGAACTCATTGGTATGGTGCCTACATCATTAAGGAATTGACAAAAAATTTTGAGATCTCTCCTCTCCCTGTCCCTCCAAATGGGTTGTAGTTTCCGGTAATGGACGTGTTCTTCCGTGGCCAAGAAGATGTTCTCCCGAAAGTCCACTAGGTCCTTGTTCTAGCACCCAGTGCTGCTAATTGGGTTGGAGTCGCAGTTACAGCACTGAATGCAGGTTGAAAAGCACTGTACCAAGTGGACACGACTCCATATCACGTCGAAGTGGCATTGAACTACAGGGCGCTCACCACACTCTGTTGGACTAGATTGTAATGAGGGTATTGGGTCCCCGGAGCCACGGGGCTCATAGTCAATGGAGCATAGATAGCGATGGGTCTGTCAAACTCTTCAATCTGGGCATCCTCCCAGTTTATATACGACATCCCTTCCGCTGGAGGTCATCTCATAGAGCAGACTGTTCACAGATGTCTCCCTGCAAGTCCATCTACTGCTGGCCAACGTCGACCCTCTTGGTCCTAGCGGCTTCCTCCTTGAAGCACTTGATGTAGACCTTGAGGGTTTCGAGGGGTCGATGCTTTATGTTGGCTAAAGCGTTAAGCTCAAAGCTCACCTTCCTAGCTGCTATAAAATGTCTTCAGAATGACAACAAGAGTTGGTGCTAGGAATGAATGGACATCAGTTATTGCTTCTAGTTCCACTCATTTGTTGGTCCCATCAAGGTCAATGAGAGCACATGGCACTTCGCATCCTCAGAGACATGATGCACCGAAATCAATCGGTTGAACTTCAAAAAAATTTCAGCGAAATTCGTTCTTCCATTATAAGACATGATTGTTGGCATATTTATGCCTCATGGTAATGAGGCTTCCACTATGTTGGGAGCACACGGCTCCCCATACTCATCCTTCGAGTCATAGTCCTGGCCTTGTCTTCGGGCCATCTTGAGCATAATATATATTAAGCTCTCCAATTATGCGTGGAGAGGGTCACGGTCTTGATTGGCACTCTGTGTCGGGTGTTCTCTCTTTCGGGCATTAAGATTGTCCTGAAGATTTGGATGATCGTTCCTCCCAAGGTTACCCCTGGGAGCTGCTACACCCCTACGAACAGTTAAGCCATCTCGTAGATCTGGTTGAACTAGGTGGCAACCACTATCCTCAGGCTACCCTACTTTGGTCTCCCCATCAGACTTGATGATTTCATTACTAACAGAGATGTTGAAGCCTTGCTCTCGGTTACAGAGACATTCCTCCAATTGGCTAGTTGGCCGAGGGTTCTGTAAGGTTGGTGAGGCACTGGGGGTACACCACCTCCAAGCCTAGCGCGGTCTGTATCGGCGAGCCCAGGTAGAACGCCTTTAGTTCCACGGGCACCAGCGGCTTGGAGATGTCCTCGGGCACCTTGCCCTTTGTTCTTGCTTACTGGCCTCGGGGCCTTATTGTGTTTGGGGCTCGATGAGCCTTCTTTTACCCCGGAGCAAGGTTATCATCGATGTTGCCCTTCCCACGATCTTGTGGGGCAGGTGGGGCTCCAGCTCCAGTTGGGTGTGTAGGCAGCACACCAGCTGGTGGTTCTTGCACCACATCAGCGGGTGCACGGGAGGCACACCTGCTGCATTAACAGGTGGGACTCCAGCTGGGTCCATGTGTGGCACACCAGATGGCTGCCTAGATGGTACTTCGCCATGTGGGTCCGCTCGCAACCCTTGGGCCGCCAGAGTGTCCCTCAGGCGTTAACCATCTCCTGTAGGGCGAAAATATTTCCCTCCTGGCATAAATTTTTTGATGCTGGGTAGCCACCTGGTCGCAAAGCACCACCACTTCTAGTGGGTCCTCCACGTCCATAGACTTAGGGTAATCCTCATAATATTCTTTGTTGCCACCGTCGTCTACGCCGTCTTAATCGACATTTTTGTCGTAATCCTCCTAGACCATCTCTGAGAGGTCTTGTGGAGGTGGACAGCTAGTTTCTTCTCCCTCGGCTCCGGTGGGAGGAGCTACATCATCTAGTGCATTCTGTCTAGTGCTCACCATGGTCGTTTTCTTCAAGATTTCTTCAGACTCTCATTGAATTACAAAAATGTTGAGTGCCTTTTTCTCTATCAACCTAATTTAAGAACTTGATAGAAATTAGAAGAGAATAACATAGATGTTTTACATTGTTCAGGCTATAAAAGAGCCCTAGTCCAGGAGTCTTTGGTATTAGTGAGATTGAAGCTTGTTTGAGCAAGCTTCAATGGAGTCTCAGACAACGTATGTATTGCTATGAGTTTACAATGCTTAACTAGCCAGAGTTCTGAACCCCTTACAAGGATATATCCCAGTCCTATTTATAGGGACCTGGGTCATTAATGTCCTTAATAGAAAATTAACACAACATTCCCCATTATTTGGGGAATAAAATGCTAATTAATTACATAGTGATGCACTAATAATGACCATGGGCCTAGACAGATGGCATGGGGCCCATTTGCAGAAAGTTGCTTTTACGGGGAACAAGTATTTGATAGTGTCAGGATATAGCTGCATGTTCGCCCATGTCAAGCGACGTTGTGGCAAATTTCGAGTGTACAAACTCGACACCACTTGTCGAGGCTCACCAAAAGCTGTCAGACGATCTTCTGGTAGGAAAAAGCTGGAGCAATTGACACCTAGCTGCTACTCCAGGTCCGAGGATAAGAATCCTAGACCTGGGGGATTGGTGAATGAAGAAAGCGAGAGGACCACTTGAATGGTCATCGGGGCGTGGCCTTACTTGGAGACATTCACGCCTCGAGGATAGACCTTGGAGCATGGCCTCACTCGGGGACACGTGCGTCTGGCTAGAACATAGTATGGGGGTGAATTTTACACTGAGGAGTTGTACACGAGTTGTATGAAACCTCATTAGCGCTCGAGGAGCTTAATTACTCCTCTAATAACTGTCATGTGTCCTCTGGTGAAAACATAGACAATAGGACCTATGTCAAGTACAAAACATATATACCATAGATTAATATATATATACATATATATATACTATACACTAAAATAAATTTATATAAGAGACCTCCAAATAAATATATGTTAAACCAAAACATATATTATAAACCAAAGCAAACTTACCATAAACTAATTATATATACATGTAATAGATGACCAAAATATTTATATATATATATATATATATTAATCAGATATACCATAGACGAATATATATTTATATAATTATTATATTTAAATCAAAATAGATATAAAACAAAAGTAGATATATTTATGATAGAGCACCAAATAAATATATCTTCGATTAATATATATATATATAGACCAAAATATATACATCTTATATAAATAGATATATACTACAGACCGAAACAGATATACTATAAATTATATATAAAATAATAATAATATATCCAACGTAAAATAAAATAGATATAATAATATATATATATATATATACTAGTTTTATTGTTTCTTGCCTAGCTACGAAACCTGTGTAATAAAAGTTTAGTTTTTATTTGTTTACATATTAATTATTTATAAAAATTAAATTATTTACTACATAAACTTAAATCTAAATATATATTAAAAAATGATAATATTTTTTTAAAAACATCATTAAACCTACAATAAAAAAGATTACATCTTAATAAAATAAAATAAAAACTTATATACATATTTAATAATAATAATAATAATAATAATAAATTATTTGAGTAAAAAATACAGATTAACAAATTACATAGTGTAATATCTATATTTTAAAGAAATTGTTACGAATTTATTACAAATTACAAAAGTAGCTTCAATTGTGGTGAAACAAAATATAAAAAATAGTATATATCTATATTTTATTTTTTATTATTCTCGACGTCTATATAGATAATAGAATTAATTAGAAGATAAATTTATAAAGGGTGAATCAAAAGGAAAAAAAATAAATAGGAGTTAGCAGAAAAAGTAATAAACAAAAAAAATAAAATGCGAAATACAATTAATAAAATACCATACATTCTTAAAAAAAAAAAAATCACCCATAATAAGTTATTTTTATGGATTATCATATTTATTATCTTGAATAATAATCTAAGAAATTTATGAATAAAAAGGTAGATAGATGAAAACAAGATTTCTGAATATATATTTGTTGTACCCTAACAATTAGCATGGGTTTAATCATTCAGCTAGGGGTACAGTCGGCGAGCAGAACATATAGATAATGATGATGTGAGCAGCTCAAGTCAGAACTTGGTAGTATGACATTCAGGTAGTTATCAGGTCGCCTCTTAGGATGACGGTCCAGTTCGAGACATGTAGTGGCCAGATCCCCCACATTTATTGTCTAAGATAACATGAGTATACTCTGTTAGACAATCGTATCTCTATGTAAATGAGAATTATCTTTATTAAATTTTTACCATATTTATGCACACGGTTACCCAAACCTGTCCAGAAAATTCCACTATAAATATTAGGGTTAATGGACAGGAAAGGAGACTACTTTTTGTAATGCTGAAACTCTACAGAAGTTGTGAGAGAGTAATAATGTTGTCTCATGAACTAGGTGAATTTTAATCACTGAACCACGTAAAATCGTTTGTGTGAGAAATTATTCATATAAGTTCATTACGCTTTACAAATAAGCATTAATATCCTTATCAGATTTCTAAATCTACTGTTAGCGAAAAACCACGTCAACAATTTGGTGCTTTCGTTGAGAGGAAACTAGTGCTTAATACTTTAGAAGTTTCATTCAACGTTCATCACTATGGTTACTCGATTGTTGCATCACAATGAAATACATGGTGGGCAAGAGGCGCATCATACAGACGTTCCCACTATAAAAGGGCCTAGATGTTCAGCAACATTCTGGGATGCAACAGGTGCGCTAGGATGACACTTGGAGTTCAGCGTCACGCCCGCCAAATCCTAATCCAGGATATCTAACAGCCATCGAGATAGAGAATTCCCAATTAAGAAGCCATCTCACTAGAGCTAATAGACAGATTGAGGAGGTCCTAGCTCGGTTACCCCTTCTTGCAACCGATGCTAACATCAGAAAGAGGAAAAATGGGTCTCATAAGTCCCACAGGAATAACCGCCCAATCCCAGTCATTCTATCAAGACCGCCACTCCGAGCTCGGTACCTTCAAAGTGAAACTATTGCAGTTCTCAGACCATTAATCATCACAGGAACCATCATTTGTATGTTAGTCGGTCGGTCAGAAATGCGACCCCTAGCTCCGTTCCTTTCACACAGATTCCAAAGAATGCCCATAACAACCCATCACGGCGACCTAGGACAAATTCATAGAGACAAAATACTCCAGCGAATCTGCCTGCGCCGTGATCAAAACCCCAGGCACAGAGAACTTGGGAAATTGGGGAAGAACTGAGATGAGCTAATTTAGTCCTTCCTGATGGAACAAGGACAACCTCACAGATAAGAAATCTGTCATCGCACCCAGAAAGAGACGCTCCAGCTCATGGAAATATTAGAAGAAATCCTCCCCCATCAGTAGACACTTACGTCCCACGAGAACGTGTTGATAATACACGTCCTCGATCTCAGCCGTAGGCTATAAGTTTCACAAATGGAAGTTATTGGACAGGGAGCCAGCGTGGAGGCAGGTCTGAAAGCGACCTGAGGAATCATCTTAGTTAAACTAAAAGTCCTTGTTTCGATCCTCACCCCGATCTGCGTGATCATCTAAATTCACAAAGAAGGTATCCAGCTTGCAATGATTATATGAGTTATACTTGACACTGGAGAGGTCCGTCTATCGTACACAACAATGGGAATGTTCCGCCCAACCAAGCTCAAACTTGGAGGGAAAACAACCCAACAAATGCGTACAATAGGATGAGAGTTGGTGAACAGCTCCCAGCTAACCTAGACATCAAAGACCCAACCCTCAAGAGACTTGCATTGATGGAGGAGAAAATGAAGAAGCTCTTATCTGGAAAAGGGATTGATGATTGTAATTCCAATGAGGAGATTGAACCTTTCACCCCGAACATTGCAGCAGTTGCATATCCTATTTGCTTCAGGATGCTGAACATGCTAACATTTGATGGAAACACAGATCCATCTGACCACCTCGGGATGTTCAATACATTGATGATGGCCCACAATGTCAAGTTCGACCTAAGATGTATTATGTTCCCCATGACTCTGATCGGACCAGCTAGACAGTGGTTCAAAAATTACAAAAAACATTTGATAAGCTCGTTGAAGAAGTTGTCTTCCGAGTTCAAGAGAGCGTTCCGAGCTTCAAAGGAAACTCGTGTAAAGGCCGACTCATTGGCCAATGTAAAACCACAACCTGGTGAGTCCTTGAAAGCATATATGAGCAGATTCTCCAACGATGCAGTGCGAGCTAGAGACGCTGATGATAGCTCCAAGCTCATGGAAATGAGAACATGCATCCTGGTTGGAGGCGATCTATGGAATGAGCTCCAGGGAAAAGGAGTTAAAAGTGTAGATGAGTTCTTGGCCCGACCTCAGGAATTGATAAACTTTGAGGAGGCATGATCTACTGTTGCATTAACCTACTAGGTCCCTATTTAGCCTGCTAGAGCGGTGACAGGTGTTGCAGCAATGACTCAACCTGTTACCCAGAAAAACCAAGCGAGAAACAATAAGAGGAAAGGGAATTGTGACAGCGACCAGGACAGCACAAAGAAAAATAAGTCCAGGGAAAAATTCAAGCCCATTTATGCCACCTACACTGACTTGACAGATACACGGGAACATATTTTCCTGGCAAACTCTAATCACCTTCTGTGGAAGAAACCAGAGCCATTAAGGCATCAGAGGGCGAAGAAAAATCCCTCAAAGTTTTGTCGATATCACAATGACATCAGTCATAATACCGATGATTGCCAAAAATTGAAGGATGAGATTGAAACTCTCATTCGGGGTGGACCATTAGCCCAATACACCCGAAACCAATTTTCTCCCAATCAATCTACCGTGCAGAATCCTTGTCTAGCTCCGGAAACTCTAACAGGTCAGCCTAGGACTCAAATGGATTAGATGGATCAGAACTGAGTTGACCCTCCCCAAATATAAGGAGAATATATAACTATTATCGTCGGAGGACCTCATTTGGAAGGCATGAGCTATGGATCCCAAAAGAGGTATATAAAGGAGCTGAAAACTCATAACAGTATGGAATTTATCCCGAAGCAACAGTTATCAAAACAATAGCGGTTGGAAAAATAACCAATCATTTTCACGAAGGAGGACGCTAGCCACGTTCAGTTCCCACATAATGACCTGCTGGTGGTAACCATGCAGCTCGCTAATCGAAGGGTAAGAAGGATATTGGTAGATAATGGAAGCTCATTAAATGTTCTTTTCAAGTCCACCCTAGAAAAGATGGGATTATCTATAACCGATCAAAAGACGACCTCAATGACACTGTACGAATTTTCAGGTGAAGGGACGGCGGCCATAGGGACAATCTGATTGGTGGTTACGCTAGGGGATGATGCACAAACTATTACTAAAATACTTGAGTTCATTGTAATCGATTTTTCGACTGTGTATAGCGCGATTTTGGGACTACCTACACTGATGATTTTTGAAGCCATTACCTTGATTCGACACCTGGCAATGAAGTTCCCCTCAACTTCAGGGATATGCAAACCAAGAGAAGACTAGCTCGCTACCCAAGAATTCTACAACATAGCCATGAAGGGAAAATCACAACCCGGGCAGCAGACAATGGTCATAGCCGAAGAAGGTGAGGAGCCCCAGGTAATGGAAGTTACCCATGGGATAGAAGAACCTCGAGAAGGAGATAATGAGGTCGCCCAACAGGATGACACTGACCCACGAATAGGCAAAGATAGTTATGAGCTCAAAGCTGTGGAGGAGCTCAAGGAAATCATTATCAACCCCAAAACACCTTCAAGAGTTGTGAAAGTTAGGAAAAATCTTGGAGCTTAAAGGAAGAAGGAGCTGGTCGAATTCTTCAGGAAGAACATGGATGTCTTTGGCTAGTCGCAAGAAGAAATGGTGGGAATCAGTCTGAGTATAATAATGCATAATTTGAACTTGGACAAGAATGTGCCTGCAAAGTCCCAAAAATGAAGGCTTTTAAGGAGCGTACGGTCAGAAGCATTAGAACTCGAAGTAGCTCGCCTACTTAAATGCTGATTTATCAAGGAGGAAAAATAGTCGATCTTGGTTGCTAACCCCGTTCTGTTCCCAAAGCCAAATAGAAAATGAAGAAATCGCATTGATTTCTCCGATCTCAACAAGGCATGTCCTAAGGACTGTTTCCCATTACCATGAATTTACCAGTTGGTAGACGCCATCGCCAGTCACAAGCTCATGTCTGTCATAGATGCATATTCTGGATATAACCAGATCGCAATCAACCCTACAGACAAAGCGTATGCCAGCTTCATGACTGGGCATAATGTATACTGCTACAAAGTTGTGCCATTCAAGCAGAAGAGTGCCAGTGCTACGTACCAACGATTAGTTAACAAAATGTTTGCTAACCTGATCAGGAAAAACATGGAGGTGTATGTCGATGATATGCTCATTAACTCAAAGACTGCCAGTAACAATGTATCTGACTTGGAAGAGTGTTTTGGCATACTAAGAAGGTACGACATGAAGTTAAATCCTCAGAACTGGACTTTCGATGTTTTTTCAGGAATGTTTATGGGGTTTATAGTCAACACAAAGGGGAAAGAGACAAATCAAGAGAAAATCAGATCGTTGTTAGAAATGCCTTCACCTAGGTCTCACAAGGAAGTAAAAAGTTTAACTGGAAAGGTGGCGGCTCTATACTGCTTCGTTTCAAAATCCACTGACAAGTCTCCCATTTTACAACTTGCTAAGAGGAAACACAAAGTTCGAGTAGACCGAAAAATGTGAACATGCATTTAATGATCTAAAAGTTCACCTGGCTGAACCTCCCGTACTATCAAATCTGGCTTCTAGAGAATGTTTGTTTTTGTATCTGGCCTTCACTGTAACGACCCAAATTCGCTATTAAGGGTTAAGGGCCTTGATTAGTGTGCCAGGAGGGCAGGTTGGGATTTATGTGTGATTTTATGAATTTAATGCATGGTTATGGTTTAAAGCATGTTATTTGGCTATTTGTTTAACTGAGATGCATGGCTATGTTTACTAGTATGCATGTAGGCCCGGATCGTGTTAGAAGGGCGTAATTGTAATTTTGGCCATGTTGGGCATAACTGTATTGATATGTGATAATTGTATTCTGTGAATTGTACCACGTGAGTGTGGTTTTATTATTGTGATGCACGTGCCGAGATGGTCCTAGAGAGCTAGTTTAACTTAGATGTCACAACGGGATTTTATACCCGGCTCGGGGGGAGCCTAAGGGTAATTCGGGGATTTTGTAACTCAGTTCTTGAGAGATTTTGGTAACTTGTGTGACTGTTAGTAACCATAGAGAGTAACAGGTTTTGATGGTAAAATGGTAGAATTGTAATGGATAGGAAATGACAAGTAAGCCCTTGAGGTTTAGTTATGAAAGGATATGCAAGGAGGGGTAAAGTGGTCATTTGGCAAGGTTAATAGACAAATTTGAGCTGTGTTATAGGGGTGCACGGTTTGGTCTTGGCATTGATTGGTTTTGATAAAAAAAAAACTAAAGAGAAGAAAAACCAAAGAGAAGGGAACTTAGGGCAATGGGAAGAAGAAGAAGAAGAAGAAGAGAAGTGAAGGAGCTGAAATTTGGAGACTTAGGAGATGAATCAAGGGAGCTTGGGATGGGATTCTCTACTTGAGGTAAGGAATTTATACACATTTAAGACTTGATTATGTTATGGGTTAAGAGATTTGAGCATGGTTTAAGTTTGAACTTTGAGTTTTTAATTTTCTGAAATTTAAATCAAGGATGTGGATTTTGGGGATTTGATTGTGTGTTTGATTGCTTTGATGATGTTTATGGGTTGTTAGATGGGTCATATGAAGTTTGGATTTGATTTTGGGGTTTGGGTATTGGTTTGGTATGAATTGGGAAGGTTTTAGCTCGGAGAAAACGCAGGAAAAAACCCAGAATTCTGGGTCTGCGAAGGCGTGCCGCGGCACAGCTTTTTCGTGGCGCGGCGAGGAGCCCCTGTCTGATGGGTGCCGCGGCACAACTTTCTTGTGCCGCGGCACAAGGCCATTTTCAGGGCACCAAAAGTTGCATTTTTGAGCTTTTGCTCCGGGGGTTCGGGGGATGTTTCCGGCGAATTGTTTTAGGGATTTGGGAGTCCCGAGAGTGCGGGATTGGTCCCGGGAAGTGGTTTTGGGTTGATTAGTAATGAGGGATGTTTCTTGTGTGTTGTGACTAGGTTGTTGGTGAGGCTCGTGCTAGAGGACCGTGCTCGTGGCTTTAGTGCATCAGGAGGCTCGGAATGCAGGTAAGAAAACCGTAACACCCGAGAATAGGGCATGGCCCCACTGTGTGATTGTAGGGCATGGCCCCAGATTGTATTATGTGCAAATGTTTAACCTTAAGTGAATCATGATGTGTGTGAATGATTATTTCGAACGTACTATATGTGTGATTATGATGAAATGAACGGCAAGGGCCGAGTACGGCGTAGGCCGGGGTGGCCGTGGGCCGAGTACGGCGTAGGCCGGGGCGGCCGTGGGCCGAGTACGGCGTAGGCCGGGGCGGCCGTGGGCCGAGTACGGCGTAGGCCGGGGCGGCCGTGGGCCGAAAGTAACACCTAGCATATGGGATGCTATAGTCAGGGCGGGGCCCGATGGATACATGTGTTATGCTATATTCAGGGTGGGACCCAAGGGATACATGAGTTATCCTCGCGGTGAGAACCGATACCCCAGGGCTTTGGTAAGGTCTCTGGGGCGGCATGGCCGTGCTTGCTTAGTCTAATGGTTGACTTGTTTATTTGAGGATTATCTGTTATGATAAACTGTATACATTGCATATGTTATATTCTGCATGAGTTTTCTTGCTGTGCTTCGGCTCACGGGTGCTCTGTGTTGTAGGTAGGGCAATGACTGAGTCAACCAACCATGAGTACGGAGAGCGTGAAGCGACGCGTACATGTTTGGCCTGCCCGACTGCTTTGGTTGGGGGTTTATTTGAAATTGGCTGTAATAATCTATGATTTTATAACTGATCAACTGTAAACTTATTTCAAGATGTAAATAGTTTTCAAACCTTATTTTTGGGATCCCAATTGTTTAATACTAGAAGATTTTTTATTGAGTCAACACATTTTCAAAGATTACAGCCTTAACTTTTATTAGTCACACTTTTGCTTCAAAACCTCGGTTAGCGAGTTCATTGCACTGTTATGTCTTAAAACTCACTTAGTAACGGCTCTAAGGAGAATCGGGCGTTACATTGACAGAAAATGCGGTCAACGCAGTGTTAGTTGGAGAGAAAAATCGAGCGCAGAAGCTCAAAGCCGAGTCCCGATATTCATTAATTGAGAAGCTCACGTTTTGTCTTATTTTTTCTTCAAGGAAGCTCAGGCCATATTTTCAGTCCCACACTATCCGCATCTTAACTGACCAACCTTTAAGAAAGGTTTTGCAAGAATCTTAAACGTCGGGAAGTCTACTAAAGTGGGCCATTGAACTCATCCAATTCGAGATATTATATATGCCATGCACAACAATCAAAAGTCTAGCCCTCGCTGACTTTGTGGTCGAGTGCACGGGTTTTTAGGAAAAGCCAATTAGAGAAAAAGTGCATGAGTTGTGGAAAATCCTCGTTCATGGATCCTCTAATTAAAACGAATCGAGAGCTGGGATATTTTTCATCGCACCTGATGGGCATTGATTCCATACAGCTCTAAGGTTCTGATTCAAAGCTCATTGGTCTTCACAACTCAAACTGCGTCACAGTAGTACCTCTCGTTGAATAATTGTATGAATTTCTCCAATCCCATCCTAACAACTTTCCAGGTCTGGGATACCACTTCCCACCGAGTTCGAGCATCCTCCCGCAACATGTACGTGGCGTAAGCCTACCACTCCCATATAGTCAAGGATGGAGCTAATCATGCCCATCCATTGTTCATCTCTAAACGTATCCAAGCCTCCCTTGAAAACTGGAGGATAATGCTCCTAGAATCTTTCATATAGTAATTCCCATTTGTTTCCACCTTCAGGTTGAACTAAAACTGGTGCCATTGTTGTCGAAACATATGGAGTAGCATTCCCTAATGGAACCTGCTATCTCAACTACCTGATCTCTTCCTCTTGCTTTTGCAATCTTGCTTGCATGTCAGCAAACATCTGCTGCTAATCCCAGGGGACGGAAGAAGAGTTCTAGCCCCAACTGTCATCCGCAACCCGATATTAACAATGCCTTGTGCAGCTAACTTCCTTGGATACATAACTTCTGAATCTATCTGCAGTCAATGACTTAACCTATCAGGTAAGATGATCATATCCAAAACTACTTCATGAGCAGGGCCAAACAACACAATAACGACATACAATAAGCATACCAAGATACAAGTCTATAATGTTCATGCTCTCTATATTAACAAGCAGATAAGGCAATTCAAAAAAGAAATTAAACAAAATTTTCACTCAATACCAACAAACCCAGAGTTGAGCTTGTCTCTGGTAATGAGCGTACATGTTCGATCAATCTCTAGGAACCATAAACCTTGGCACACTGTGATACCAAGTTGTAACACCCTACTACCCTATAGTCATTACCATGTGGTTTTAAAATGTGTATTTGGGTTGCTAATCCAGATATTAGACCCAATTAAATTAACATAAAGACTCGTTTAATAAGACTTCCATATAAAAGATTTGTACTTTCATTAAACAGTAAAAGAGTTACATTGGTATCCAAAAATGTTGTTTAAGAAATAATTACAAATACAAAAGTCACTGTACAGTTAACCTAAGCGACAAAATCAAACATTTTAATGTGCTCCTAAAAAGTACCCCAACCGTAGCAGCCAGGTAGGCCAAACATGTACGCACCGCTCCATGCCCTCCAACTGGTTGATCAATGATTTCCTTGCCCTTACTTGCACCATAGAGCACCTGTGAGTCGAGGCCCAACAAAAAAACTTCACAGCACATCATATAATATTTTATTTCAAGAAATGCATAACTAATTAAATACAAATGACAATCTACAAGTTTCTATTAGAATTCACAACCGTGGCCTACACCGATCAGGGTGCGTTATCAGGCACCAAGTTCACGATCTTAACCGAGCGGGTGAGTATGGTACCCTTAGAAGGTCTCGCCCTGGCGGCCTGCATTCAACATGCTTAATGTTGATCCTGGTCATCCCAGCTCCCGACATTTGCCGCTCCAAGCCTTTAAGGTTCTCGACCTTTGCCAATCGCTACCTTTGTTGCTCCCGACCTTTGTTGTTCTCGACCTTTGTTGATCCTGTCCTTTGCCGCTCCTTCACAAATAAATGTATGATGTACTAGTAATAAAAAATTACACAACACACTAAGCACAACATGGTTCTACGGGCATAGACAGTTTTCTTACCTTGAGTCCCGAGCTGGCAGCACTAGGCGATCCGGAGCATGAGCCTAATCCTGAGCCTTAGCAATAAAACCTAGTCACAACGTAAAAATAAATAACCATCACAATCTAAACCGATTAAGAGCTTCATAATAATATGCTAGCCTCTGGGACTTTGAATTCTACTAAATCGGGTAGTAGAATCCTTCCTGAGACCTTAAGTTTGAGTTCCCGAGCCTAAAACCCCTATTTGGCCAACATTTCCCATTTGAGTCACTTCCCTTATCAGAGGCATCGCGACCCTCTACAATTCAGAGAGCAAACTTGGAATTTTCTCTACGAACCGCCTTAGACCTTCTGAGTTCATGCGGGTCGCAGTGCTCAAGAATAGCGCCGCGGCGCGACCATGCGAACCCAGAAATTCCAACGTTTTCTGTAACGTCCCAAATTAACTAATAAGGCTTAGGGCCTTGATTAGGGGGCCATGAGAGAAAATTACAGAATTGTATGTTTATGTGAGATATATTTGTGTGTAATTATGTGATTATGTGAGTTATATGATAATATGACTAGATATGCATTTTTAAGTGTATTAAATATTCATGAGGGTTTGTTTCTTATTAAAAGGGCAATTTTCATAATTTGGCCCGTTACGGGCATAATTGTATTTATATGTGTTATATGTGAGAGACCACATTATTATGTGGGTATATTTGGGTTACTCGGCAAAACACGATCCTTAGGAGCAAGTTAGCGGGAAAGTCACAACGAGACCCAATACTCGACTCGGGGAGAGTCAAGGGGTATTTTGGGTAACTTGTACAATATCAGGTTATCGGGTAACAGGAATAAATATTTGAGGACATATTTGGAGTTAGTGAGATTACGAGGGAATATAAGTGATTTTGACCATTTTTCCCTCGGGGACGTTTTTGGTACCCCGAGCCTCAGGATTTGCTTATGTTACTTGACCCTTAAGAAAACAAAACAAAACACTCAAACACTCTTATCAGCTCACCCAACCGAATATCTCTCTCTCTCTCTCCCTTACTCACTTTCATTTTCTAAGTGAATTGCTTGAGGAACTTAGGAGATTATTGGCTGAAGCTTGGGAAATTTAAAGCATGGCTCTAGAATTGGATTAGCTACAACTAGGAGGACTGAAATCACAACTAAGTGAAAGCTCTAACCCTTATTTTAGTTGAAATATGTTGTGGTTTCTTAGTGTTCTTGAGGTGTTCTTGAGCTTTGTGGCTCAAGTGTTACATTTTTGAGTTTTGATGGGTTTTTAATCAAGTTTTAGGTTGGGTTTTGTTGCTGAAATTATGTTGAATCTGTTTTGGGGATTGAATTATAGTTCTAGGAATCATTTGGGAGGATTTTGGTAGGTTTTTGGCTTGAGAAAAATAGAGGAATTCTGGGTTTGTAGGGTCAAGTCGTAGCCTTGTTCTTGGGGCTCTGCGACCCAAGCGAACCTAGGGCCAAGTGGGGGGATTTGTCTTTGGAGGCGCGCCGCGACCCTCTAGGGAAAGTCATGGCCCGTTTCCTAGTTCCAAGCAGAAGGGGCCTCTGACCTAGCAGGCGCGTCGCGGCCCCCCTGGGCTATTTTGGCCACCTTAGGTCTTGAGAAATAGGAACTCAAACCTAAGGGTTCATGATCAATTCTACTTCTCAGTTTTGTAGAGTTCGACATCCTGGAGGCTAGGACTCGGTTCGGAGGCCTTTATTTTCCCATTATTGATGGGATCCTATATTATGGTTGTGACTAGGTTATCGCTAGGGGCTCGGAACCAAGATCGTGCTTGAGGGTCGTTCTTATTATACTTTGTACTCGGACCTAAGGTAAAAAAAAATGCACCCAATACGGGTATATGTGATTAGGGTGTGGACCGATTGTTGATTATAATTATGAATCGGGCTCGGCCCCTAAGAATGAACGTTAATTAGGTTATGATTGAATGCTCTATGTTTGATTAATTGTTTAATGAATGCTTGCCTTGTTGCATGGGTAGGGCTCGACCCCATTAAGAAACATGGTTATTACTGTGTTTGTGCTTGATTGGTTAAGATACCATGAATTATATGTATGCATACTAGTATTATCTGGATCATGCTTATTTGTATATGTATCTGTATCTGAATTTCTGATTAAAGCCTAACTTATTAGTCAAGGGCAGCAATATCTATATCTGAGGCCCAATCAGGGACGTACTATTACATTGGCCAACCCTATGGTCGTTCAAAAACAAAGCACTTGGCTAGTTCTATGACTAGTTACTCAGATCTAAGGGTGGGGGCCCCAAGTAACTCTATAGTCATGTAGCTAGGGCATAGGGCCCCAGATTAACTCTTTGGTCAACTATTTAGGGTAGCATGCCCCAGAATGATCCAATGATCATTTATTTGTAATTGTATGCATGCATAAGTAGGTTATTACTAATGGACATGCTAGATATGTATTTGGAATTTGTATTTCCTGTTCATGCACATGTTTAAGTTTTCTTGATGAGCCTTGGCTCATGGGTGCTATGTGGTGCAGGTAAGGGAAAAGGGAAGCTTGACCAGCCATGAGTTGGAGAGCTTTGGTGGTGACGTCTACATATGCGGCTACTCATCCACCACGGCCGAGAATGTCTGTTTGTAATATTTTGGTATCCCATGTATGTATTAAACTTTTAAATGAAAAGTCAACAGTTCCTTTGACCAAAGTTTTTAACCCTAACCCTTAACATTAACCTTAGTTACACATTTATGACCAAATGACTTGATTAGCAAGTCCAACACTATTAAAAGTACATAGTGCGACAGTCATTGATTAGGAGGACATTACAACTTGGTATCAGAGCTGGAAAGGTTTAAGGGTTCCTGAAGACTTGTCGGGCATCTACACTCACCACTAAAGAGAAGCTAGACTTAGGGTTCGGTAACTATTTGTGTAGTTATGTGTTTAATTGATTAAATAGGATATAAATGCCTTGTCTACGTTCCTATTTAGGGAACATGAGATATTTTGATAGGGCTATAGCCCTTGACTGTTGCATGAATGATAAAGAACCTGCTTATTAGCATCGTTATTGCCTATGAGTGCAAAGGAACTGGTTATGAACATTATTATATGGACATGTAGGTCAGGATATGCTTATTAGCGTTATTATTTGCATATAGGCCAGGAAATGCTTATTAGCACTGTTAACACTGGCAAGGATTGAAGAAAATGCTTACTAGCATTGTTATACATGTATAAATGTTTGAACATGCTTTTTTTCATCATTAATTGCTTATGAATGCTAGAAATGCTTATTAGCATTGTTATGTGATGATAAATATCAAGAAGTTCTTATTAGAACCATGATTGTGTACATTATGTGTTGGCATGCTTATTAGCATTGCATTTGTTTATTTGTACGATCTTGGACCGTTAGGCAGCAAGAGGTATAGTTATTACTTACCTAACGACCAATTTGATCACTGCAGAGTGGAATAGTTATCAGTATGATTCCTTGAAGGTTAGAGAGGTTTGAGGGCCAAGAGTTACAGGCGAGGGAGGAGAATGACTAGGGCTAGGCCCCAACACCAGCTCCAAAAAACTGGCAGTAGGTGCTTGCTGATATGCAAGCCAAGTTACATGGGCAGGAGGATGAGATCCACCTCTTTAGACAGCATCAGGTTCCAGTAGAGAACCCACAGGCCATCGTACCGGCAGTGTCACAACTAGAGGTGCCAGTGGTAGTACAGCCCCCGGCAAGGGGGGATAGATGGTTACCCCTGTATAAGATGTTCAGGAAATAGCACCCTCTAGTTTTTTAGGGAAGCTCTAACCCATTGAAGGTCGAACAGTGGATGGCTATGATAACAACCATCCTGGATTTCATGAGGGTAAGTGGTAATGAGAGACTAGTCTTCGCCACTTACATGTTTCAAGAGGATGCCCGAATATGGTGGGAGGTTGTGTCCCAGACCAAAGCAATAAACATTATGGAATGGGAAGAGTTCAGAACTTTATTTAACAAGGAGTACTACAATGATGCAGTTAAAGTTGTGAAGGATGAAGATTTTAGCAAGTTACTTTAGGGAAACATGACAGCGATTGATTTCGCCCTGAAGTTTGACAAATCGGTAAAGGTTTTCAGGGATCTGGTGCCCACTGATGGGACCAGGAGAGAGACATTTCTCCAGGGGTTACAACCTATGTTAGTTAGGGATGTTGTATTACTACTGTGCTAGGATTGACTACCTATGCATAGGTTGTGGAGAAGACGTTCACAACTGAGAGCGCAAAGAACAAGATCTGGCATGAGAATGAAGCCAGAAGGGATTCTAGGAGGCTGGGACCTCCATTTGCAGGCATTGGTAGGGGCGGAGTCCCTAGTGACAAAAGAGAAAGACCCCATATACAGTTTCAGCTCCAGGGCCGGATAGGAGGCCACATGGCATTAAGATAGGCCGCCACAATGGAAGTGGGACCAAGAAAGCATTCCCAAAGTGTACTTGGTGCATGAAGTGCCATATTGGGGAATGTCGGACGAAGGCCTACTTTGTCTGTGGGAGTGTTGGACACCTGAAGAAGGATAGCCCGAAATCCAGGAAGGAAGAGCACAAGAAGGTGGATAGCTTGACGCCAACTAGGTGTTCACCTTGAACTAGGCAAAGGCCAAGGCTAGTCCCTCGGTTGTTACAAGTCAACTTTCTTGCACTGGGACCCTTTATACTATTTTGATTGATTTGGGTGCTACGCACTCTTCACTTTCTAGTAGGATTATATATGGATTGTGTAGACCATGTGACTTTTATCCTATGGGGTTTGGTACTATGTTGCCTACTGGGGAGTTAGTGGTTTCCGAGAGATAAGTTAGATTACTACCAATGACAGTGGATGGCAGGGAGTTGTGAGTTGACTTGGTAGAGTAGGTTATGACTAATTTTGATATAATTATGGGTATGGATTGGCTAGAGAAGCATGGGGCAACAATAGATTGCAAGAAGAAGATGATATCCTTTGAGCCTGAGGGTGAGGACCCCTTTGTATTCGTTGACACTGTGCATGGACCTCGTATACCTATGATATCTGTACTTAGAGCTAGAGACCTATTGCAGGGGGGATGCATATGTTTCTTAGCTAGCGTGGTGGATACCACTCAGGTCATTCCAGTGGGACCAGAACAGACCACATTTGTCTGTCAATTTCTGGATGTAATTCCAGAGGCTCTGCAAGGGTTACCTCCACATAAGGAGATAGAGTTTGTGATTGAATTGGCATCAGGGACAGAGCCAGTGTCGCACAGCTGAAGGAATTAAAGGTTTAACTACAAGTGTTACTAGACTTGGGTTTTATCAGGCCCATTTTCTCGCCTTGGGGCACATCAGTTCTCTTTGTGAAGAAGAAATATGGTTCTCTGAGGATGTGTATTGATTCTAGGGAAATGAAAGAAAATTTTTCGCACCAAGTATTGACATTATGAGCTATTGGTGATGTCATTCGGACTGACTAATGACCCCAGAAGCATTTATGGATCTGATGAACAGGGTGTTAAAAGATTACCTGGATCGGTTTGTGATCATCTTTATCAATGATATACTTGTATACTCTCAGTCAGAGACAGAACATGAGCAACATCTCAGATTAGTACTACAGAGGATGATGGAGCACAGGTTGTAGGAGAAATTCAAGAAGTGTGAGTTCTGGATGGCACAAATGACTTTCTCAGGTCACATAGAGTAAGGATGGAATTAAGGTGAACCTAGCGAAAATTGAGGCAGTCAGAGATCGGTCAAGGAAGAAGAACGCTTCAGAGATCAGAAGTTTTCTTGGGATTGGGAGGATACTACAGACACTTTGTGAAGGGATATTCCAAGATTGTGTCACCACTGACAGAGTTGAAACGCAAGAATCAGAGGTTCAAATGGTATGACAAGTGTGAAGACATCTTCGAGAAACTAAAGAAGAGTTTGATCACTGCTCCAATTTTGATTCTTCCTACAGATCAAGATAGGTTTGTGGTTTATTGTGACGCCTCGAGTGTAGCGTCCCAAATTTGTTAATAAGTCTTAGGGCCATGATTAGCGTGCTGTGAGGACAATAATTGATTTAATTACATTACTATGTGAATTTGATGATTATGTGATTACAAATGGATGTGTTAGGTGAATTAAATATGCATATAGGCCCCATTTGGTTATTAGGGGCAAATTTTTAATTTTAGCCTGTTTAGGGCATAAATGCAATATTTGTGTATATTGTGATTGATACCACATGTGAGTGGTGATATATTTGTGATGCACGATCCGAGACAAAACCTAGGGAGCAATTTAGATAGAAAGTCACAATAGGGTCAAATACTCGGCTCGGGAGGAGCCTAGGGGTATTTTGGGAATATTATATGTGTTCAGAAATTACCGAGTAATGGGTAGTAATTTAGCAATGATTGGACATGTCAGGGTTAAACAGGGATTTATAGGAACACTCGAGAAATTAGCCGGACTTGGCAAATGACGAAATTGCTCTTGGCGACACTTGACGATTAAGATGGACTTAAGGGTAAATTGGACTTTTGCCTAAGGGAAAAGCCTGAGCACATGAGCTTCTTAGACATTAGAAGAAAACATAAGGGGAATAACATCAACTCTCAACTCTCTCTCTCTCACACAGAGTCAGTTCTCACTCCCTCTCTATGGTGCTTAGGAATTTTTGAGAAATCAAGCCTAGGAATTTGAAGCTAGAGGTTTGCTGAGCTTGGGGAGAATTGAATTTTGTGGCAATTGGAATCTATCTCAGCCCGAAGCTAACACAGAGGTGAGGGATTAAAGCATGTTTTTTTTTAACTTTCTCTATTTTGTTAGAGTTTTGGGAATTGGGACTTGGGTGATTGAATTTAGGAGTTTATGAGACTTTCTGTTGGATTTTGGATGTTAGTACTAGTTATATTGTTTAGATATGAATCCAAGGCCGAATTCTAGGATTAGGGATCGGAATTGGTGAGTTTAAGGGAATTTAGCTCGTAAAATTTCATGGGATTTATGGATTTTGAGACCCAAGCCACGGCCATGTTCATCAGGCGCCACGGCCCGCTTGAACAATTAGGCGTGGGGGCCTCGAAAACTTGCCTAAGCGTCGCGGCGTGAGGTGTAGCGCATCGCTGCCCGTGTCCCTCAGCAGAGAGGCATTTTGCGTCTGACTTGGGGCACACCATGGCCCTTAAGGGGGGCTGGGCTGCGGCTTAAATATGGAATATTGGCTGTTTGAAGGTTTTTAGCTCGGGAACTGAAAGGTTAAGGCTCGGGAAGGGTTCTACTACCTAGTTTGATAGAATGCAAGGTCCCTGAGGCTAGATTTATATTCAGAAGTTATTTAATGAATTAGAATTTAATGGATGGTTATTATGAATGTGTTGTGACTAGGTTTTCAGCGAGGCTCGGGTTAGGGGACTGCATTCGTGATTATGGTGCTCAGATTTCTCGGGACACAGGAAAGAAAACTGTTGTACTCATAGAGCAGGGCACCACCCTAATGTTTGTACTGTAGAGCATGGCCCTAGTGATTGAATTGCAGGGTGCAACCATAATGTTTATGTTTAGTATATGCTTAAATAATTTTTTATATTGTGTTATGTGATGTGTATTTGTGAATGAACGACGAAGGCTGGGAACGACGAAGACCGAGAATGGCGAAGGCTGGGAATGGCGAGGGCTGGGAACGACAAAAGTCGAGAATGACAAGAAGTCGAGTACGGAAAGGGGCTGGGATCGACATTGAGTACTTAGAGTGCAGACCGATAGGACGAGACCCTCCTAGGATGCTGGAGACATCCTCTCGGTGAAGACCACGAACCCAAGGCCTGGTAAAGCGCTTGGAACGACATGGCCGCTATGTATTTAGCATGTTGGGTGCTTTGTTATATGTTGGTGATAGATATTCATATCTTATTTGTTTTGTGTTGAGCTTTCTTGCTGGGCTTCGGCTCACGAGTTCTCTGTGGTGCAGGTAAGGGCAAAGGAAAGGTTGACCAACCATGAGTATGGAGAGTGTGGAACGACGAGTACATGTTCGGCTTGCCTGGCCACCACGGCCAGGGTTATTTTGGAAAGATGTAAGTTGACCATAACTATATTTTTTAGATGTAAAGTATTTTATAAACAGTATTTTCGGATCCCAAATGTGTAACTCTTTACGATTTCAATGAATGACCATGTTTTTATATTAAATGTCTTAAAACGACTTTTATTCCAGTTTAGCTACACTTTTAACCTAAAACCTCGATTAGCAAGCTAATGGAACTTTTTTTTAACTCACTTAGTAACGGCTCTAAGGAAGTAGGGCGTTACAACTTGGTATCAGAGCAAGCCACATTTTATGGTTCTTGGAGATTGATTGAACATGTACGCTCGCTGCAAGTGACAAGCTCGACTTAGGGTTTGTTGGTAATTGTTGAATTATATGCTTGATTGTTTGTTAAAGTGCCCTGTTTGCTTGAATATTTTAATAGAGCATGATGAATGAGTTGACATATGCATGATGCTAGGGCATGGCCCCCTTGGTTGTCATATGCTATTTGTGATATGTGGATTCGCTGATTGTGATTGGTTGATGAATTTGGGATGTAATTTTGGATGTTCTTATCATGCTTGATATGCTGCGTCATTGATTGCAAGCATATGTGATAATGCCTCGGTGATCAATTAGACTCCGCGACAATAGGATTGAGGATGACAACCATGGTCAGGACCCTCCACCTGCCCCGCTGAATTGGCAACAGTTATTTGCCAAGATGGAAGCTAGACTTCATTGAACAGAAGAAGAGCTTTGATAGTTGAGGCAGTAGGCCCCTCCTTAGTACATTGGGTTACAGGTTCCACAGGCTGTGGCACTAGTGCCAGCCCAGCCTGTTGTGGAAAATAGATGGGAACCTTTGGATGAAAGGTTCATGAAGCAACATCCTCCCACCGTCGAGGGTGGTCTAGACCCACTGTGGGCAGAGCATTGGATTTCATGAGGGTGGAAGGGAATGAGAGGGTAGCTTGCGCCAGCTACGTGTTGAGAGAAGATGCCTGTATCTGGTGGGATGTGGTGTCTGAAAGAAGGAATATTGTAGTTATGACTTGGGAAGAATTCATAAACATTTTCAATGAGAAGTATTATAGTGTCGTAGTCTGAGTTGCGAAGGTTGATGATTTTCCCAACCTGACTCAGAATCGAATGATGGTTACTGAGTACGCCTTGAAGTTTGACCAGTTACTGAAGTTTGTGCCAGAATTGGTGCCGACTAACATGGCACGAAGAGATAGGTTTGTGCGGGGGTTGAATGTCATGATCTCCCGTGACATCAAGATAACTTTTGATCTGGGGACTACAACTTGCGCACACGTAGTGGACAAGGCCCTTACTGCTGAGGTGGCTGAGGATCAGATGCGGAGAGAGGGTGCTGCTAGGTGTGATGCTTAGAGGATGGTGCCTCCTTTTACTGGGTATAGTCAGGTAGTGGCCTCATCAAGCAGAATAGAAAGGACCTAGACTCTTTTGTTCCTCCTAGCCAGATAGGAGAGCACGGGGTGCGTTCAGTGGCCGTCAGGGCGGGGGAGACAACTGGAGGAGTTTCCCAGTGTGTCCTCGGTGCAGACGACGACATCATGGAGAGTGCAGGATCAGGGCCTACTTTACTTGTGGGAGTATCAATCATTTGAGGAAGGATTGCCTACAAGCCAGGAAGGAAGAGTCGAAACAAAACAACAGTCTCACTCCAACCAGAGTATTTACCATGACCGAGATTGAGGCTGAGGCTAGCCCCTCGATCGTGACAGGTCATATTTCTAGTGCTGGTTCTTCTTTCACTGCATTGATTGATTCGGGGGCTACTCATTCATTTGTTTATGCTAGAGTGATAGATTAGCAGTGTAGACTAATGGTTTGTATGCTCTGGGATTTCAGACATTGTAGCCAACTGGGGAACTGGTAGTCTCTAGAAGATGGGTTAGAGCATTGCCAGTAGAGATAGACAGTAAGGAGCTGTCTGTTGATCTAATTGAGTTAGCGATGGATATCTTTGATATGATCCTAGGGATGGATTGGTTAGCGAAGTACGGGGCGGCGATTGATTACAAGCGTAGGATGATGACCTTTGAACCAGAAAGGGATGTACCCTTTGTATTCGTGGGGACAGTGAGTGGACCGCAAGTACCTATGATTTTTGTAGTGAAGGCTAGAGACCTGATGCAGGAGGGTTGCATAGGATTCCTAACAAACATTATAGATACTTCTAGAGTTGTTTTGATTAGACCGGGTGAGACCAGACTGGTATGTGAGTTTCCTAATTTGTTTTTCGTAGACTTTCCAGGGTTGCAACCACACCGAGAGATTGAGTTCGTCATAGAGTTGGTGCTACGGGCGGAGCCAGTATCTAGGACACCTTATAGAATGGCACTGGCAGAGTTGAAGGAACTGAAGATTCTGTTGCAAGAGTTACTGGATTTGGGATTCATTAGACCGATTTTTTCGCCATGGGGTGCTCTAGTGTTATTCGTCAAGAAGAAGGATGGATCCTTAAGGATGTGTATTAACTATAGAGAGCTGAACAAGTTAACCATTAAGAAAAAGTACCCACTACCTAGGATCGACGACTTGAATGATCATCTACAAGGGAAGACAGTGTTTTCTAAGATTAACCTTCCACCAAGCTACCACCAGTAAAGGATTAAAGGGGAGAACATACCAAAGATCGCTTTCTGCACGAAGTATGGACACTATGAATTCTTGGTTATGTCCTTTGGATTAGCCGACACCCCAGCAGCCTTCATGGACTTGATGAATATGGTCTTCAAGGATTATCTGGACAATTTTATGATCGTACTCATTGATGACATACTGGTGTACTCTCAGTCAGAGACAGAGCATGAGTAGCATATACGCCTGGTATTACTGTGGTTGAGGGAGCATATGTTATATGCTAAGTTCAGCAAGTGTGAGTTTTGGCTACCCCGAGTAACATTTTTGGGCCACATTGCCAGTAAGGAAGGGATTCTGGTTGACCCAAGAAATATTGAGGCAGTGAGAGATTGGCGTACGTTGAGTAGTGTACCAGAGGTTAGGAGGTTTTTGGGATTGGCAAGGTACTATCGGCAGTTCGTCAAGGGATTCTCCAGAATAGCCACACCATTGACTGAATTGACGCATAAGAAGACTAAGTATGTATGGATAGACTGGCGTGAGCACAATTTTAAGGAATTGAAGCGGCGACTAATGACCACTCCAGTATTGAGTCTGCCATCAGACAATGAGAAGTTTGTAGTCTATTGTGATGCTTCCAGACAAGGTTTGGGATGTGTTCTAATGCAAGTTGGAAAGGTAATAGCCTATGCATCGAGACAGTTGAAGGAATTCAAGCAGAGGTATCCCACACATGATTTGGAATTGGCGGCGGTGGTATTTGCACTTAAGGTTTGGAGACACTATTTATATGGTGAGAAGTGGGAAATATACATTGGCCATAGGAGTTTGAAGTACTTCTTTACTCAGAAGGATCTGAATATGTTCTAGAAACGTTGGCAATAATTGGTAAAGGATTACGATTGTGATATTCTATACCACCGTGGGAAGGCCAATGTGGTGGTCGACGCGCTGAGTCGGAAAGGCCCAGGACAGTTATTCAATTCGAGGTAGATATCGGACAAGTTAGTTGAAGAGATAACTAGAGCAGGTATAGAGTTAGTGGTTGGTCAGTTAGCCAACATCACTCTTCAGTCTATGCTCCTTGGAAGGATCAAGGAGGCACAAGGGGAGGATCCTCAGTTGAGAGAGTATAAGGAAGGCGTCTTAGCCGGAGCGGCTAAAGACTTTTCTATTTTGGAGACTTGATTACTGAAGTACAAAGGCCGGATTTGTGTTTCGATGGATTCCGGTATCAAGCGTGAGATCTTGGATGAGTCTCATACCACTCCCTATTCTTTACATCCGGGAACGACGAAGATGTATGAAGATTTGAGAACTATGTATTGGTGGCAGGGGATAAAGAGGAATGTGGTGGATTATGTGGCCAAGTATTTGACTTGTCTGCAGGAAAAAGCTGAACATTAGAGGCCAACAGGGTTGTTGCAGCCTTAAGGTATTCCGGAGTGAAAATGGGAGCATATCACCATGGATTTCGTGGTTGGATTACCAAAGACCGTGGGACAACATGATTTAGTGTGGGTGATTGTGGATAGAAATACCATGTCCACCCACTTTATGCTTGTTAGGGCAACTTATACTGTGCAGAAGTATGCTAAATTGTATGTGAAGGAAATTGTGAGACTACATGGGGCTTCGAGGTCGATAGTATCCGAAAGGGACCCCACCTTCACCTCTATGTTTTGGGAGAGCCTACAGAAGGATATGGGTACACAGTTGCGGTTTAGTACCCCTTATCATCCTCAGACGGAAGGACAGTTTGAAAGGACGATTCAGACACTGGAGGATATGCTACGGGCCTATGTGCTGGATTTTGGGGAATCTTGGAGTAAGCATCTCCCTTTGATTGAGTTTTCGTACAATAACAGTTATCAGGAAACTATCGGAGTGGCTCCTTATGAAATGTTATATGGGTGGAAGTGCAGATCACCTATCCATTGGCAACGTGGGAGTTGGAGAGAGACATGTTATCATGGTATCCGGTATTGTTTGGTAAGTAAATTTCGGGGACGAAATTATTGTTAGTAGGGGAGAATTGTAGTGTCCCAAAATTTTTACTTAGCTAGATAGTAGTAGTAGAAGTAGTAGTAGTAGTAGTAGTTAGTAGTAGTTTGTAGTATGTTCGTTTCCGTGGATTTTGGTTCAAGTCGGGACTTAGTTGGAAACTCATAGCCACAGTTATGGATTTTATAAGTTTAACCTACAGTTTAGAAATATTAATTATAACATAAGGTTTGATTAATATTGTTGGTCCTATAAATATTATATATTATAACCTAAGGTTTAGATAGAACTAATAAGAGCATGACACTTGTCATAATCATGATTATTAAGAATTTAAGTATTTTTGATGAATAGTTTAATTAAAAGAAAGATCTAGAAGCTCTAGAACCTTCCAGCAACTTTTAGGATCACGTTTTGACTTAGTCAAAGTTGTTTAATCAATTCAAAATATGTTGAAAAAGTGCAAATATGTGCTTTATATATTAACGTATGTCGATATATCGCAGCTATAGGGGCCGATATATCGCATACGGAAGATACGGAAAACACTTCAACTTCGCACGAATGAACGAACGGGGCTCGGGAAAATGGTATAGGCGATATATCACCCAGGGTAGGTGATATATCGCCCCCGGTGCATTTATTTTTTAATATTTGACGATTTTAAATTTAAAAACAACCTTAACCCCTTGGACTTGCCTTGGAAACATTTTGACCGAGTTCTGGGCATCTGTTGAACGAAAATTCAAATCTTTTTCATTCTATATTCATTTATTTATTCAAATAAAAAGGGGTTAGTTTCACACTTTGAACTCTATAAATAGGACCTAGTACTCAGCCATTTCCTTCATCCTTCAATCATTATTCAGAGCCTCCAAGCTGCTAAGGTTACTATAGAGTGAAACACTTGGGTTATGGTATAAAAGCTTTTCCAATCTAAGCTTTCCTAAACACTTGGGAAGTAAGATTGTAACGCCCTGGCAACCCCAGAACAGTTACGGTGAACGGAGAACCGGAAATTTGACCCGCTACCCGAGTCCTTTGGTTAAAATCGTGATCTAAGTATCATTAACAGGTTAAGGTGTAAAACCAGTAAAAAGGAAAGGGTACATTTCATTAAGTAAATAAACTGCTCATGAGCCTTTTAAAATGTTACAAGTAGTTCAAGTTACAAAAGAGTTGCTACAGTTCCAAATATACAATCCCCGCCGGCCTAAGCGGCAAAAAATAGGGTAAACCCCTAGTCCCTCTGAGAACTCCTTGACCGTGGCGGTCAAGTGGCCCAGTATGTACATAACATCGCCCAAGCTCTCCACTCAAGGCTGGCCAAGCTTTTCCTTTCCTTTACCTGCACCACATAGCACCCATGAGCCGAGGCCCAGGAAGAAAACATAACAAAACATGATATAATATCAACAACGACCATAATAACCATTCAGGACTATCAGTCCAACAAGTAGGTGACAATAGCCAAAAGTCACAATGATGAGCATCGCTCCCTCTAGCCATGTAACGATAGGGTCACCAGGGCTTAACTGGTAGGTGATTCCTTCATAAGTTCGCTTAGGACAGGTGCATGGTGATTGGTCACCAACATAACCTTCCTCACGACTCTAGAGTCGAAACTATGGACAACGTCCCTTAGCCTTGTGACAAACAGTCACCGGGGTCATATACCTTGGCTATAATCATCTGGTCGTAGACCAGGCAAGCGCTTATAAGTTCTTCGACCTTAGGGTCGGTCCCGCATTAATGCCATAGGGCCATTCAATGTGTGATTCTCGACTTTAGAGTCGGTCCCTGACTAGTCAGTGTCTCAAGCAGGTAACCAGCGTTCAATAGCATTTAATATGCAATCCACGTCCACATATATCAACCAGCATGCCTCAAATATCAAACCATACATGCCATATATCTATACAGGGTGCAACCGTATTCATACACTGTTTTCTTACCTCTGGTTCGAGTGAGAATAATTATATGAACGACCCCTGAGAACGATCAACCTTTAAAAACCTTGAGGGTCACCTGGTCATAACCAAATTATAGAATTTATTAATAAAAATGATAACCGAGGGTTCCCAAACCAAATCCCAGCCCCCGAGACCTCAAATACTACCCAACCGGGTACTAGGTTCAGCCCCAAGGCCTATGGTTTGAATCCCCGAGCCAAAAACCTCATTTTAGCAAAATTGGCCTTAAGGGCCGCGGCCCTCCCTGCAGCGCCGCGGCGCGCCCCCCTGACAGGGAAGCTCCCCATCTGCCAGGCGCCAAGGGCCGCGGCGCTCCCCTGCTGCGCCGCGGCGCTCAGCCCAGAATGACTAAGTCGGCCACACGAACCAGCTTTTCTCCCTGAGCTCTTTCCTCTCAAACCAGACCTTCAAACCCTCTCTAAACCTCTTCCAAACACATAATTGAACCCCCAAACAACACCCTTATCTCACCCTCATCAAACCCCAATCAAAACAACATAAAAACTCCCTTTAACTCATACTTTCCACATCAAAACTCATGATCTAAAAGCTAAAACGAAAACAGAGCATAGCTTGAGTTCAATGATCAAAGCTTACCTTAAAACCTGTTTTGAATCTCCCACACAAGCAGAACTTAGTCTACTAACTCAGCCTTGAAGTTCCTCTTGGTTGAATCCACAACTAGAGCTCAAAACACCAAAGAAGACAATGAAAGAGGTTGTACGGGAAGGGAGAAGATAATGCCTCTGTTTTTGCCCTGCTTACTCTACAGCCTTCCAAGCAACTTAACAGTATATATATCCTCCCTAAAAAGACCAAAATGCCCTTATACCATTTCAAGCCTCTTAAATCCACCCAAGGGCAAAATTGGTACTTCTAGCTTAACATGTTAATCATAATTAACGCTTCCCAATTCCCGCTAATCTCAATATCCTCAAACACCAATATTTCATAACCCGTTACCCTAAAAATCCCCGGTAACGCTATAACCTTTAATATCACCCCGAGACTCACCCCGAGCCCCGAGCTCAAACCTGTTATGACCAAACCGATAATCACGTTAAACGATCGTCTCATGTCGGAATACTCGAACCAATCCACATTATAATGTGGTCTCACAATATATCATTAACATATAACAAATATTCAATTACACCCTCAACGGGCCAAATTACCATAATACCCCTGTAAACAAATGTGGACTCACAAGCATGCATTTAACGTCATATGATAATATAATTCTCATAAACATGCATAAACACATTTAATGGCATAATTAAACAGTTATGGCCCTCCCAGCCTACTAATCCAGCCATTAACCATAATAGGGAATCCGGGGCATTACAAAGATATAGAGTTATTTTGCTATCGAGATATAGATCAAGTCATAAGGTCATTTAAGGTATTCTTATCCTTTAGTTCAGTTTTTCATAGTTCTTTAGTTTTTTTTTTTATTTTCCTTCAGATCCTAACTCTTGTTTATGATTCTTGGTTAGGTGTTTAAGTTTCATGAAACTTAAGGTTATTTTCGATAATTTTTTTCATGGATGGTTTAGTTTTCTTTTCATCTCTTTTTCTTTAGAAACTCATGGTTTTACTGTTGGTTTTAGGAGTGTTCCAAATCCCGTTTTTGTTCCCAAATATCCTGGTTTTTGGTAAGAAAAATATGATAGATTTTATGTGTTTATATGTTTATGTTATGATTGTTTTATGCTATAATATGTATATGTATAAATATGTGTTGTAGTCCTTGGGCATATGGCTTTCTTAGATAGCAAGCCCCAAGAATATGTTTTGTATTCTCTTGGGCATATGACTTGCTTAGATAGCAAGCCCCAAGAATTTTTATCATTTTCATGGTTTAGAGTTATGATTTACCCTACCTCAATTAGTAGACAAAGGACCTAGATGGGTTGTCATATACTATAGTGTGATCTAACCTACCTCGATTAGTAGACAGAGGACCTAGATGGTTTTATCACATACCATGTTAATGAGTTAATGGCCATTAATATTGTAGTCCTATATGATATACGTTTTTATAGTCATATGTTTTATAGTATATGTATATGATATAGTCTTATGTTTATGAATTATGACATATGTTGTTAGTAGATTTTCCTTTCTGGGCATTAGGCTCATTCCTTTATTTTTAGACTGATACAGGAAAAATGAACATGGAAGGCGGGAAGGATTCGTGGCAGTTTGGCATGTGTGTTAAGGATTAATGGATTGAATGGACTGTGTGAAGAACGAGGATGACGTTGTTTAAAGTTCTTTAAATTATGTTTTGATGTATATTTTAACAAATAAAGTTTATTTTTTATGTTTTATAAACAATGGGATCCCATACCATATCACATTTTATATTTTTACCTTATTCTGTTTTGGTACAATATTTTTGGTTTTAAATAAAGTTATGTTATTTCTTATGTATGTATTCAAATTAGTAGCCATGTCATAGTAGTTTTTAAAGGTCCGAGGTCTTAGAAATAGTCAGGTCATTACAGTTGGTATCTGAGCAACAGTTCATATGCATGAAGTTCTCCATGATACACACGCACAAGCTCCGAATCTAACCGCTAATGTAAATGTTTATGTTTATTATACTTATGTTTATGTTATTAGCTAATGTTTTGGCCATTATGTTTTCTGTTATAATTGATGGAGCCTTGACCTATCAGGATATCCAAGCCATTAAGGCATTGAAAATGATTAGTGAGCCAAGGAATACTGTAGGAGTGTTAGAAAGAATCATTGAGAGATTAATCGTATTCCACAAGGAGGTAGTTCATCTTTAGACTACTAGCCAAATTATGATGAGAGCTACGGAGCAATATGTCCTAGTAATTAGGCTTTTAAAAGATTTTCCTTCTGTAATTTCAACGTTAGAAGAAATATGGCAGACTGTAAATGATGATGATGATTTATCGGTAGCGATGAGATATTATTTTCCCATACTTAGGTTCACCTCTAAGTTGGAATTTCAATTCACTAATGAACAAAAACATAGAATCTTTATGAATCTTCCCCGAGGTAATTTTGAGGCTCAAGATAATGAGGATTATGAAGAAATAGATGATGATATGTTAGATGAAGGGTTAGACATAGAAGATCGTGATTTTTAGATTTACCCTAGTTATGTTAGCTTAGTTTATTTATTTGTTATTTTTGCATTTATGATTGTACTTAGTGAAAACCTCTTTCCAAATGAATATTATTGTTATTTTAGAATGACATGTATGAGTTTGATTTTTTTTTTACAATCATAATAAATAATAAATTTAATAAATAATGACTGAGTTCGGTGAGGGTGGATACAAATCAATGGACTGGGTTCTATATTGAGAGATTAGGGGGGGCATAGTAGTGGGAACGATTTTACTGATCCTAGCCGTCCCACAATATGGTTAACTTTGGAACAACAACGAGTTTCGAGCTTGAGAATTAAGTCATGTAGGATGATTAGAAACAAACTTAGAAATAATAAAGATGGCTAATTTTCCAAGTATAGAAACACACCCTAATTATAAAGAAGGCTCACATATTTTTTCATAAGAAATCATAACTAATAAGTCTGAGTTATGTTTGCTTAGACTAAGTTTTGCCTTAGAGCCTATTAGGGTAAGTTCTAACACGCTTTTTCTCAACTATTAGAACTTTGCTAAAGACGTCGCTCACAAGGTTTGCACGCACAGCCGGCAATGCCTCCAACGCCACCAATGAGACTAATGAATGCTGCTGTCAACAGAAGTGCACCGCGCCTCTGGTTGACTACACCGCTGAGATTGTCTGACTACGGCAACAAGTGGAAGAATTGCTGCAGTAACAACGACAACAGGCTCAGCCGCAGCCACAGACTCAGCCTCAGCCGCAGCCTCAGCCTCAGCCGCAACCGCAGCCTCAACAAATTGCTCTAGCACCCCAACTAGTAGGTCCTTATGGGGGATGGTTAATGGCGAACTATGCACCTTACCCAGCTCAGTACAAAGAGCCAATCTACGAGTAGTTTCATAAGCAACACGCTCCAAACTTTGAAGGGACAACCGACCCCTTTGAGGCGAAAGAATGGCTCAAAAATGTAGAGCCGATCCTAGCACACTTGAATCTTGACAACGCGAACCGCATATCCTGCGTTTTATCTCTTCTAAAGAAGGATTCTAGAATATGGTGGGATTTAGTACAACAGACTCACGACGTCGCCACCATAACATGGACTAGATTTGTGGAGTTCTTTCACAAGAAGTATTATAACTCAGCAGTCATCACTACGAAGGTAGAAGAGTTCTCCATTCTGAAGCAGGGCAACTTAATGGTAGCAGAGTATGCTCGACAGTTCGACCGACTAGCCAAGTTCGCACTAGAGTTGGTCCCAACAAAATTTTTGAGGGTCACCAAGTTTGTTAGAGGACTCAGAGCAAAGATTGAGCTAGGAGTAAAACTAGCAAATATTGGAACCACTTCTTATGTCAATGCTCTAGAAACAGCTATAGAGGTGGAGAGGCTTCAGGCGAATGTTAGTAAGGAGGAGGCTAGCAAACCTGAACCTAAACACCAGAATCAACCTCAGAATGGTCAGAACGACAACAACAACCATCAGTATAGCAACAATAATGGCCAAAAGAGAAGGCATCCTGACAATAAGCAATCCAACAATGACAAAAGTGTACGAACAAGCAATGGTGCCAATAGGTCGGGTTATGTAGAATACCCGCAATGCTCCAAATGCCAAAAGAAACATCCTGGTGAGTGTCGTGCAAACACCAAAGGATGTTACAATTGTGGTTAGGAAGGTCATCGGAAGATGGATTGTCCACAGCTCAAGCAAGAAAAGAAAATGGACAACAAGATGGTTCCAGCCAGAGTCTTTGCCTTGACCCAGGGAGAAGCTAAAGCTAGTAACAAAGTGGTCACAAGTCAGATTCCTATCCTTGATAATATATGTTCATTATTATTTGATTCGAGAGCAACACACTCGTATATCTCGTTAGGAATGATAGAGAAATTAGACAAACCTTGTGAAAGATTTAGAACTAGGTTTGTGATAGAATTGCCTTCGGGTGAAGTAGTCCTATAATCACGGATAGTACGAGGCGTACCAATCAAAATTGAGGACGTAGAACTAGATGGAGACCTGATAGAGCTAGAGATCAAAGACTTTGACGTAATACTTGGCATGGATTGGCTAGCAAGGCATGGCGCAACCATCGACTGTAGATGCAAGCAAGTTACGTTCGAGACTCCTGACGGTCAGAGACTATGTTGTATGGGAAATATTTTAGGACTATGAACACTGCTGATTTCATCTCTCAAAGCTCAGAGGATGATAGAGAAAGGATGTCATGCATTCTTTGCAAGCGTCACAGATGTCGCAAAGGAAACACCACCAAAGGTTGGAGACTTCCGCATTATAAAATAATTCCCAGAAGTATTTCCTGGTGAATTACTAGGGTTACCATCGACTCAAGAAATTGACTTCACAATTGAACTGGTACCAGGAACTGAGCCTATCTCAAAGGCACCATACTGGATGGCACCAACTGAACTCAAGGAGTTGAATACGGTGCTACAAGAACTCCTGGACATGGGTTTCACTAGACCAAGCCATTCGCCATGAGGAGCCTCGGTTCTATTTGTGAAGAAGGATGGAAGCATGCAGATGTGTATAGATTACCGCGAGCTGAATAAGGTGACAATTAACAATAAGTACCCGCTACCCCGGATCGACGACTTGTTTGATCAACTCCGAGGAGTGACTGTGTTTTCAAAGATTGATCTACAGTCTGGGTATCACCACCTCAAGGTACGGGAAGAGGATATTCCTAAGACAACTTTTAGAACTAGATATGGACATTACGAGTTTTTAGTTATGTCTTTTGGTCTTACGAACACTCCAGCCGCATTTATGGATTTAATGAATCGACTCTTCAAGTATTACTTGGAAAAATCCATCGTAGTATTCATCGACGATGTTTTGGTGTACACCAAGGACGAAGTCGAGCACGAGGAACATTTAAGAATGACCATGCTGCGACTAAAGGAGCATCAACTTTACACCAAGTTCAAGAGGTGCAAATTTTGGCTTTCGTAAGTAGCGTTCCTTGGCCACATAGTATCCAAAGACGGATTTGTAGTAGACCTAGCTAAGGTAGAGGCTGTGAAGGATTGGCCAAGACCTAAGAATGTGTCAGAGGTTAGAAGTTTTCTCGGGCTAGCAGGCTATTATCGAAGGTTTGTAGAAGGCTTTTCTAGGATAGCCACTCCGCTTACCAACCTAACCCGGAAACAACAAAAGTTCAACTGGACGGATAAATGTGAAGAGA